>NC_056738.1:548361698-548424198 GCF_019279795.1 Protopterus annectens | reverse complement strand
AAGTACATTTGGATTAATGTGGAGCTTTTTGAGCTTGTCCATAATCTTAGCAGTGGGGGATAGTGCCATAGGGTTTGCCAAGATCCATCTGAACCAAAATGTATGCCTTCTCTCCATGGTATTGGTAGGCATTTTGAAGAACGCATCTTGGTTGAGTTGAAATGATTCGCTATTTTTTAAATTGCATTGCCCTGTAAGGTCATCTGTACTAAAAGTTCATCGGTACTGCTGCAGTTCATTTGTGGTGAACTCTTTTGCTTTCTAAATGGATTTCTGTTATTTAATTGAATCTCATTTGAGTGAAATTGAAGTGGTTTGAAACTATTTGACTCTGAATCACAAATGACAAAAAGATTCTAAATAAAATAACAGCATAAAACAATGTTTTTATATGGGGCAAGCTCCCCTGCAGCCTCAAAGTTGGAGGCAACCAAACACCAGCCTTAATTATATGTACTAACTCTGAGGTGTGACGACTGTGGAGAAGTGGGGGGGGGGGGCACCACACCCTGTGTGATATCTCTCTTCTGGACTAGTAATAAAGGAGCCTCAGTCCTTACCACTGACACGATGGGGAATGTTCACTTAGACCAAAACTGGATACACGCAGTAATTTTAGATGCAGCTCTCTACCAAAAGCGCAGTTTCCCTAAAGAGCACATTGCGAGCACACTCCAATTCTGGGGATGGGTTTTTCTCTCCAGGCCCCAAATAAGACTTCCCCTCTCTCTCTACAGAAATAAATGCTATGTGTCCCTGTGCCAAGTAGCTGACACACACACACACACTTTTTGAGATTCGACTTTCTCACACACATACACACACACACACACACACACACACACACACACACACACACACACCCTGGGAAAGCTGGCACAGATTTATCCACTACAACACCTTTATCCAGACTATAAGGTAGATTCACTGCCACCAACCAGCTACGTTAAGGCTCTTATCAGGGTACCCGGTTACTCTTAGTAAAATTAATACTTGCACACATGGTAGCATTTATCAAGCAGCAAGACTTTCAGGCCTATGGAACCCCACATAGCCACCAAATAAATCCAGTTACTCTCCAAGGATAAACTGTTTTCTAAAAGACCAGCCACAAGGAAAGGTATAGCTGTACTTAAATAAATAAATTAATAAAATAGAAAACCTGAAAATACTGTATTTATTTACAGTAAACACCAGAGTTTCAATTCACAAAATTAAAAAAAAAACACAAAGACTTGGACAGATATAGAAAAACAGTTTTTAACTAATCTCACTATATTGCCTAACTGAAGAATTACTGATCCTTAGTTACTTACTAAACCAAGGCAAGATGAAGTGGATGAGTGGCTTGTGTCTGTTCCAGTAAGATTGTGGAGTGTCACCATCACATTTTTCACTAATGTCTCAATACAGTTTCAGTTATGGACATAGAATGACATCACATCTGGTCACATGACTCTGTGGTTTCACCCTATCCCCTGACTGGATGCTAAACCAGAATGTAGCACAGATGTGTAACCATCCACGCATAGAGCATTGCTAAGTTCTGTAGAGATTGTTAAACAATTCTAATACTTTCATCCTTCTTGTAGAGACTAACCAGCCATTCTGTGGCATACCAGGGTAGCAATTCGTTCATTACTAAGGACAATAAGTGCAGGATCCCAGACCGACCAGACATTACATCTCTGGCTGCATTCATACCTGTGAAATAAAATCTTTATGGTCTAAATCAAGTGATTTTAATGTCAAGCTATTTTTCTTTAGGTAAGCTGGGCTGAGCTTTACCTCTTCCCTTCCAGTATTCTCTGTTAGCATATATACATTTTAGCAATTACACAGTACAGCTTAACATACATGTATATTTCTTTTTTGTCCAGCAGGACCCACTGTTGATACATTTTTAACAAAAGCAACTTTGCAACTACATTTTTAACACAAGCATCTGTACTGATCAGTTTGATATTCCAGTGATGTAATATTCTTTACAAAATGCCAACTAGCTATGCTAGCATATGTTGCACATGCACTGCCCTACTCTCTCTGGCATAGATAATCTTACATCGGCACACCCTGGAATTATTGTTGGTACACACACAAAAATCTACCAATTTTGGGGTGCAGCAAGACTGGAAACACTACCAGTCTCCACATAATTGTGTAGACTTTCATCCTTAGCAATTCATAATGATCGGAAGTGACACCATCACGTACGTCCTGCACATTTCTGCTTTTTTCTATCAGTTGTGATTCAGTCAGATTAAATGAGGACTTGGAGCTTCTTGGCAGAACTCCAGGAATATTGACAGGATGTATGGACATGGTATGTTTAAGTTTGTAATGTGTCAGAAGAAATGGTCAAGATTGATTATTTGAGTAGAGGTTTGGGGGATGGGAGCAGAGAGGAATGTGGGTGAGTGAAATTTAAAGAGAATTTCTACTCAGGAATGTTAGTCATAATCCATGGGCGCAGAGAAAGTAGTACCATTGCAGATAATTTTAGAACACCATTAGTGCTTTTAAGCTTCCCAGTATAGCTAAAGAAAGCCTTATGGCTCTCTGTTTTGATTGGGATGGGACCCTAAGTTGTAGTTTGCCTTGTACTTCCTAGTAGTAAGCTTGATGGAATTGACCAGTTTAAATCCCTCTTATAAGGATACAATGGAGATATTTTAGAGACGACCAAGAGTGTTTTCTTTTTTTTTTTTATAGTTTGAGTAGTGATTTAGTTTATAACTTGCTGTTATGCATAGGGTGTTTATGGGCACATCTAAGAGGGAATGCATTTCAAAGGAGCAGGTGGCAGCCTCGTGTTTAAGGTTTGCTGGGCAGCTGTTCCATTTGTGATTTATCAATAAGATCAATAAGTAGTAAGTAATTGGTTTCCGAATGGACCTGAGTGCACAGTAGGAATTGTATCCTAGAGTAAGAGAGAACGCGGTCTTTGCATTGGAACTAGGTTTCTGTAATAACATAAATGTCTTAAGGCTAAGGAAGGCTTAAAGTACAGGCATTTTGTTGATTAAGCTTCGGGCATTCTGCATTGCCACTTTGAATTTAATCTGGGTTTGAGTTTGCTATGCCAGGATATCCATCATGCGAGTGCAGGTGACTTCTAGAAGCGGTAGATATAGGTGTGTTTACATAACTGAAGCATGCCATGAGGATGTCTAGGGGCCAAGGAGGTTGGACAAGGATTTCTAGTTCTGTGATAGTACAGGGTGTTTTTGTTTTTTTTTTTTCTTACTGAACCATGGTTTTGTCAGGGAGACTGCCACCAATTTTTGAACAAGTGCATATCTTGTAAGTGGAATCAGTGAGTGTTAGCAGTGGGCTGTCTCTAAATGTGAGCAGTTGCTAAACTGTCTCAGAAAATGGGTTACTGTAACAATTCTGAAATGCATTCTGTTGAATGATCACTTCTAGGAAAAATAACAATGAAAATAAAGTCATTGTTCATGCAAATTAACAAAATTGGTAATGTTAACATGTCATTTGACGTACTTGACATTACCCAGCGTACCCTGCCTATCAGCCATTTCCGTTTAACATATTGCAGGTGGGCACATACATACTCCGAGATCGCACTACAGTGAAGAAATGGGTACACTTCCCAATCCCCACTGTACTGCAATCTCCAAGCAGAACGTTGACCTCACAACGGCAAATGCACACTAGCACTCACTGTTGTGGAGTCGACCATTTTTGGTTTGTCCTTCTGTGAACTGGAAAATAGCCTTTCGACTGTCCCAGTTCGAGAGAATGCCATCTGAAATTTTGATAGTAAACATCAGAAAACAGATTGCTAATAGGCTGACCTAGGATGAGAGTAAAGAAGGATGGGACTCCAGGAGAGTCAGATTTTTATTGATGTCCACTAATAGATTGTAAACACAGTGCAGATCCTAACCCACCAAGCATTAAAACCAGCTTAGTCATAAAAGTAAGTGGGACCAGTTTTGAGCGGGATTTTGTGAGGATATCTGGTTACACCTGTAGCCCTCTGTGGGCTAGTCAGTATTCTTTTTGTAAGCATCACAGTGAGAGGATAAATTTAGTTGTGATGTTATTTTCATTCATTCCCCAACTGATTGGTTCAGATCAGAGACTCCGATCTGACTCTGCTGATACTTCAAGTGTAGGATCCTAGAGTTCTTCTCTTTACCCATAATGCCCCATCAACCTAATGTACCTTGGATCTCATTTGCCGCCAGTAGGTACAGACATGGGATTGCGAAATCTCGAGCTTTGTAGTGTACTTGAATAATTTTTTTCCTTATTGACTTTAGGTGAGTCTTGATCATTTTCATGTTTTAAGAAGTGTATTTCTTGTGGGCATAACATCCCAAATTCTAATGCCCACAGGGAGTGTTTGTTTGCGCCCGCCTCACTTAAATATTGGCTGTGATATCTGTGCCAGCTTCAATTCTTCGTTTTAGATTGCAAAAACAAATGAATTCGAAGGGGTCTCTTACCTTGGTAGCTGGAGTTCAAACTACTAAGAAGCCTGATAAACTTAAAGGCGATCCAAGAACAGGGAAACTCTTGAGATCTCCTGACCGTCTTTCAGTTTCAAACTTGGCTTCTTCCATGAAGCTACCTGCCAAGATCTTGGTCATCTCCATCGTTTCCTAATGTGACATCTCATGCTGCATGATCTTCTTGGATCTGAACTCCTTCATTGCCTTCGGAGCCTATTCCATCAAGGCTGCCCTCTCCATTTCTTGAGGAATCACCCAGAAGGCATTTTAGACCCCCTTCCACTGCCTCCTCTCTTTGGTCCTCTAGAAGCTATTCTGAAGTAGATGTGAACAGGATGATGAGTATGTTCCTCAACACAGATGCAGATGGGGGTCCTTTTAGTTGCTTCCTCTGGGCTTCAGAGCCAACCCTGGACCACTTCCCCTTTGGTTTCTCCTTTTCCAATCCATCCTTCTGTTTAGGAGCCATTGGATCCGAGATCCTTGGTGGTGTCTTCTTCAGATCTGAAGAGTATTGTTTCTTCAACTTTGATGGTTCCTCTGAGTCAACTGGTAGTGAGCATCTCAGAGCCGGAAGACTCTTGGAGTCAAAGAATTGGCACTGATTCTGGGGCTTCGGAGTTTACTACTTCGGAGCCTCTTCCCCTTGGAGCCTCGGCGCTAGATAGTTCGGGTCTGACTTTTTCCTCTGGAGTGCTGATAGGGCTACAGGGGCTGATGATCCAAGAAGGACATTTTCAGATCTGCCTACTTCTGTGTCTATCCCAGGTGCTCCACGTTCGAGGTAGTAGATGCCTAGAGAAAAGACATCCCTACTCCTATTTGATCAGACTTTATCAAGGCTCAGGACACAGAACAGAATGAAGTAATTTCTTCCCCTGGGGCAGCCAGCCCGAACAGGTCTTCAGCTAGTCCATCAGGGCATTCTCTTTTCCGATACTTCCCAGAACACACCACTGAGAAAGTCCGTCATAAGAAAACCTGCAAAAGGAGGCATTTAGATTCCCTGCAAGACTCTCTCATTGAGGACTCTGATTTTTGATTGGGGGTCCCCAGATCACCACCTAATGACATCTTCTTTGGAGACATCCTGGAGTTCCTCAGAGAGGTGGTTGGTCTCCCGATACCCCTTCCAAGAGGAATTGCTGTTTCTGGAGGCTTTTGGCTCTAGCCAGTCTACCTCCTGGGTGACCCCGACCCCCCCCCCCCAGCCACCGAGCTTGTAGATCTGGGCTCTTAGCTGGCATGGAAGGAGCCAGACATGCTTGAGCCAAGAGACTGGATAAGGTTTTTGTCCCTTCTAAAGACTGTGTGCATTGGAGTAAGGGAGTCCTTGTTGATACCATGGTTGTTGCAGCTACAAGAAAGAAACTAAAGCTATTACACTGATATGTGTTCACTATCTGGCTGCGCGCTCAAAATGTCACTGAAGCTAATGTACTTGCTATTTATATGCATGTGCCATCCTTGAAATGCTTCTTAAAGATGCACTATTCTACATACTCCCTCTTTGAGAAATAAGTTATGCAATATTGATGACATAGTTGACATGCAATCAATACAAATAATTCTTTTGTAATGCAGTTATACAGAACTAGATACATGTATACAATTATTTCCAGGCTACAGTGCATTTCACACTAGGTCTGGAAATATGACCAATCATGTGACACAAAAATTAGAATTCGGTCTAGCTATTGGGACCATCTCTGCTGAATGTTCAGTCTTAGGGACATCAGGAACATCATCAGGAATGGAAGTAGAAAAGACACGTTCTGCAACAGGAACATTGTCTGGATCGCTCTGAGATCTAGAGCCTGTATCACAGGAACAATGCTGTGATATCGATTCTGGTAAAGGAAAAAGATGGCTGTGATTTCTGTCGGATCCAACAAAGCAGGATCTCTGTTCTGTACCTGTTACTCGACCAATTCGGTTGAAACCTTTCGCCATTTGTATCCTCACTGTCTCTCCTCCTTTCAGCAGATGAAGTCTGCTCAATTTATCATAGCTGGACTTCTGCAAACGACGCTTTCGGAGTAATTGGGCTCTAATTTTTCTGATGTTCTTAGCTTTAGGCCTCAACAAACTGGAAATAGGCAATGTTCTGGTTTGCCTAGATAGAAGGTCTCTGAGCAGGTGAGCAAAGTATATCGTCACGGGGTACACTTTTCTTTGTGTTTCACTGTTGCAGTCATCACATTTGGGTTATCTGATTGCAGTAGCCCTCAGTCAGCCTGATTAACAAAGTCTTGGGTCCTGCGTCAGTTACTGTCTCCTTCTGTGATGTCAGGTCGTCAGGGGTATAAGACATGCACCCAACGCCATTACATCAGTCTTTCTTGCCGTGTGGTGCCTGAAGCAGAAGCAGTTTGCAAGTGCCGGATGGCCGACTCATGAAATTTTCGTTTTCGAGTTTCAGAACCCAAGTCTTCAACTAAAAGCTAAGTACCCCATTGGGGAAACTTTTTCTTGCTCTAAACCGATGTCAGTAAAATTAAATTGCATTTCTTGTGGAAAGCAAATACCTCATAAGGATTTTCATTCGTACTGTATTCCTTGCCTAGGCCCTGACCATGATGTCGGTTTTGTGCCTTATTTAAACCGCAAACTATCCGTCTTCTGTATATTTTCACTTCTAAATATTTTGGTGCTCGGTTCAATTATCCTGATATGTCTTCGGTAAGACATCCGACGACTACCGACATTCTGAAAAAATGCAGAGATAGACAGAGACCGGCTGCCTAGGTCCAAAGCTACTGACGACGCTTCTCCTAAGCCAGTTGCCAGTACTCAGTGAGGTGCTTTCGCAGGCCACTGCTGAAACCCATTCGGTGTCAGTAATGCCGCGAGATGCTTCAACTGTGGAACCTGCGGATGTCTCTACCTTGGGTGGGTCCAGAGTTGCTGTGCAGGCACTGGCTTCTGAGGATGCATTCAGGCCTACTGACTTGTGTGTTAAACCAAAGCCATCTTCTTCAAGGCCTAAAACTCGAACCATGCCAAGAAAACTGATGCCCAGACCGCATGGTCAGGCCTCTATGACCAAAAAACAAATAAGAATGGCTGAAGACTTTATTACTTTAATCAGGGCAAGCCAACCTTCCACCGCTGAGACCTAGGACTGAGTTTGCTTATGATACTTCTGACCAGGTTCTGAATCTTCTGATGTTCTTCGTGTTTCACTGTTGCAGTCATAACTGTAGGGTGCTCCTGCCGGCAGGCAGCCCGAGGTCGTCCAGAATCCCAAAGTCTGGGTCCGGCGTCGGCTGTATAAGCTAGTATCCTGACGTCAGTACGCCTTGGTACATAGCCCTCAGCCGACGCCATATTCTCCAGTCTTTCTTGCCGTGCGGTGGAAAGCAGCTCGCAAAACGTTGGTTGGCGAGTTTTCGAACAGCGTATTTGGTTGTTGTCGGTCCGAAGTTGTTACTTCTCTTCTCAAAGCTAAGTACCCCGTTGGGGAATCTTTTTCTTGTTCCTCCGATGTCAGAAAAAGTTAATAATTGTATAGCGTGTGGGAAACAAATACCTCATAAAGATTTCCACTCTTACTGTCTACCTTGCTTAGGCCCTGACCACGACGTTTCTTGTTGTCGGTTCTGTGTCAGGTTCAACTCTCGTACTATCAAGCGCAGGTACGATTGGGCTTTAAATTATTTTGGCAGACGCTTCAATTATAGAATGTCACGGACACTACCGGCGTTCAAAAGAAGCGCAAAGACAAAGACAGGCCTCCGAGGTCCAAACAGGACTCGTTGCAGCTGGAGCCAGCGTCCAGTTCGACTGTCGTCAGTGAGGCGCTTTTGCAGCCCCTGTCGTCCGCCACTTCTGAACCGATGGCCGATACGGACTCCCATGGGGAGCCATCAAGGCCCACTATTTTAACTGCTGCAGGACCTTCGGACGTCGCTCCTTCAGATGGGTCCGGAACTGCTGTGCAGGTACCGGCTTCTGAGGGGGTTTTCAGGCCTACTCACATCACTATTTCAAAGGCAAAGACAAAGACTCCTACTAAGTCTAAAGTTCCAGCTCAAGCTGCTTCTGAATCCACTCCCAAGACACAAAAACAATTATTGAGGATGGCTGAAGATTTGCTTACAATGATTAGGGGTTCTCACCCCCCTCCTGAAAAAAAGGCCTCGACAGGATGTTACTCTGGATTCCTCTGACCAGGCTTCTGTATCTTCTGTTTCTTCCTCTGATCAGGAATATTCCTTTCCCCCTTATGAGGATTCGGATGCTGAGGATTCTTTGCCCTCGGCCTCTCCGCCTGAGGATTTTTCTTTTGGGGAAACCTTGCATGAGATGAGGGAACATTTTCATTGGGAAGGACAGGAATATTCTGCTTCCAAAAAGAGGCTTAGAGAATTTCTTCTTCTTCCTCAGCATAGGCCTTTAGCTATCCCTCTTGTCTTGGACATTGTAGATGATGCTTTTTCTGAGGCTAATTTGAATCCTGATTCCATGCCTCCTGCTCCTTCTAAGCCTGATAGATTTTATAGGGTTCCTGACTCTCATTTATTTTTATTTAAAAACCCTTCTGCAGATCCTGAAACTATTTCTCAGGGCTCTAAGGCTGCTAAGGTTGCTACTTCTAAAAATCCTATTCCCTCTGAGAAGGATTCTCGTGCTTTAGACAGGTGGGGAAAAAAGGTATATACTTCTGCTACTTTGTCTGTAAGGGCTTTAAATTGCCAGTTTCATATGTTTAAATATCAGCAATTTCTTTTGTCTGTTTTAAAGCAAAGGCTTGCTTCCCTTCCTGCTTGTGCAGAGGATAAGGAACTTCAGGATGTTTTGCATGCTACTGAACAGGTTAACAAGCATAGCTTACATTGTGGTTTTGATGCTTTGGATGCTTCCTGCAGGGCTGCTGCCTCTGGTACTGTGATTAGGAGACATGCCTGGCTTCGTGAGCAAAGTTTACCTGAACAGGTTAAGGCTAAGTTATTAGATGCCCCTGTTCAACAAGATGTTCTTTTTGGTTCTAAGGCTGAGGAAGTTATTAAAAAGATGGAAGAAAAGGCAAAGTCCATGCAGACTGTAAAAGATTTCTTGCAAGTTCAGCCTCCTAGATTTTCCAGGAATTGGCCCTCTAAACATTGGTCCTTTCCCATGTCTGACAGGCCTCAAAGGGGAAGATATAGACTCTCCAGAGGTCGTGGTCAAGGCCAGACCTCTTACAGATCTAGACAATGGACTGCTTCTTCACCTAGAAGGGGAGAAGACAGATCCCAATCTCAAAGAAAGCAAACTCAATGACTCTCTCGGTTGGGCTTCAGGACCCCTTTACCTGGACGCCCCTCTCGGAGGAAAACTGTCTCTCTTTTACAGAAATTGGACTCATATTACCCAGGACAGATGGGTATTGGACGTGATTTTAAAAGGTTACAAGTTCCACTTTCACACTTTGCCAAGGACTCACGGTTGGCCAGATCTGCCAAAACTTCAATGGTCAGAGGCCTTAACTCAAGTGGATGCTCTTCTGGCCATGAGAGCCATAGAGCCTGTTCCACTCGGAAATGGGAAAAGGGTTTTATTCAAGGCTGTTTCTGGTTCCCAGAAAACAAAACTCATGGAGACCTGTTCTGGACCTTTCTGTGTTAAACACCTTTTGGAAATTCCAAAGTTCAAGATGCTTACTCTGCAACAGCTAATTCCAATGCTCTCTCAGGACGCCTGGATGGTGACATTGGACTTAAAGGAAGCCTATTTGCATATCCCTATCAGACAAGAACGCAGGAAATTCCTCAGGTTCAAGGCAGGTTCGAGGCACTTTCAATTCTCTGTTCTGCCCTTTGGTTTATCTACTGCGCCCAGAGTCTTCACCAAGTGCCTGGCACCAGTAGTGGCTTACTGCAGACTTCAGAGGATCCAGATTTACCCCTGTTTGGACGACTGCCTTATCCAGGCAGACAGCAAAGATCTTCTGCTTCAAGATCTGGACTTTGTCCAATGCCTTCTCGTACTACTGGGATTCTCAGTGAACATAAAAAAGTCACATTTGATCCCTTCTCAACAAATGGTATTCTTGGGAGCCCTCTTAAATACAACCTTACAAAGGGCCTACCTCACTCCAGAAAAACAAACTCAGCTGGCGTCTACTTTCAACACCTTGGCAACTCTATCTCAGCTCACTGCAAGGAAATTCCTGCAGGCTCTGGGCTACATGGCTTCCTGCATTCTGTTGATTCCAAACGCAAGGCTTCACATGAGAAAGCTTCAATGGTATCTGAAAGTGTATGGTCACAGCATTACCACGATCTGGATATTATGATTCCTCTGATCCCCTGCCTCCAGAAGGAGTTCCTCTGGTGGTCCAGGGCATGCACTTTAAACGAAGGAAAACCTTTTCGCCTCCCTCAACCTACTCAAATCCTAACCACGGACGCCTCGGATTATGCTTGGGGAGCACACTTTCTAGACAATTGCCAGCAGGGAACCTGGACAAAGGACCATCTTCACTGGCACATCAATCTGAAGGAAATGTTGGCAGTTCAAAATGCCCTTTAGCCTTCAAAACCTTTTACAACCAGGGCCTCTGCTAATTGACAGACAACACCACGGTCATGTGGTACATCAACAAGCAGGGGGTTCTCATTCATACCCCTTTGCAGACTAGCTATGGGTTTATGGGACACAGCTCTAAATTTGAATCTGCATCTCCAGGCTCAATTCATTCCAGGAAACAGAATCTCTTAGCAAACAGCCTGAGCAGAAACATTTCAGATCCTCACGAATGGATGCTAGACACCAACTTGTTCAACAGGATTATTGCAGTTTGGGGATGTCCCCAGATAGATCTGTTTGCATCCCATCTCAATCATCAGCTGCCTCGCTTTTGCACCAGGTCCTTCCACAAAACAGCATGGAGAGTGGATGCCCTGTCCTTCAGCTGGAGAAGCCTTTCAGCATATGCCTTCCCTCCTCTTCCTCTACTGCCTCGGGTACTACTGAAGATAAAGCAGGACAAGCCCAAGTTCCTCATCTTGATTGCTCCAAATTGGCCTCGACAGTTTTGGTATCCAACCTTAAAGCTCCTGTTCTCGGGCCTCCTTGATTCTTCCACTGAACCCTTCACTTCTGTCCCAGCATCAGGGTCAGTTACTACATTCCAATCTCAAGACCCTTTGCTTGGCAGCTTGGCTCTTCAAAGGAATTTGATTTCCTCTAGTCTTCCCAAACAAGTTTTGGATGTTCTTTTGGAAGCTAGACGGCCTAGCACTAGGAAATCCTATGCCTCTAAATGGAAGAGGTTTTCTATTTGGATGCAGGACCGAGGCTCTGATCCTCAGGTTCCTGATCTCTCCTCTATTTTGCTTTACCTTTCGGAACTTTTATCTAAAGGACTTTCCTTTTCTTCCATTAAGATTCATGCTTCTGCTATCTCAAGCATTTCAGTTCTGATCCTCCTGTTTTTTCACATCCTTTGGTGAAGCAGTTCTTGAGAGGGCTAAAAATTTTATGCGGCCTCCAAGGACCCCTCCTGTCCCTGCCTGGGATCTTAATTATGTTTTAGAAAACTTACTTTGCCTCCTTTTGAGCCTGCTGCATCTTCAGATATTAAGTTTCTATCCTGGAAGACTGTTCTTTTGTTAGCATTGACCTCTGCCAGAAGGGTCTCAGAGTTGCAAGCTCTCATGGCTGTGGAACCATACCTTATTTTCCATCAGGACAGAGTATCCTTGAGGACCAATCCTACTTTCATGCCTAAGGTGATTTGAAGTGGCTTTGAATCAGACAATTCACCTTCCTACTTTCTTTCCAAATCCTCAAAATAAAGGGGAAAGGATTTTGCATTCATTGGATGTGCACAGACAGTTACAATTTTACTTGGACAAGACAAAAGATTTCAGAAAGTCTAACCAATTGTTTGTTTCCTTTGCCTCCAGTTCTCTTGGAAAACCTATTTCTAAACAAACTATTTCCAAATGGATTGCTTATGGAATCAGATTTTGTTACACTCATCATGGGAAACAGTTTCCAGGGACCATTAGAAGTCATTCTACTAGAGCAGCTGCTACTTCTACAGCTTTCCTCAGAGGAGTCCCTACCAAGGATATCTTGAAGCTGCCACTTGGAGTTCTGTGCATACTTTTTCCAAGCACTACAATCTCCCTTGTTTTCTAAGTCTAGGGCAGGCTTTGCCTCTGCTGTCTTGCAGGGTATTCTTGCCTCCCCTTCTTCTATCTAAAGCCTCCTCCCCTCTACACTGCTTTGGGATTCCACCCTACAGTTATGACTGCAACAGTGAAACACGAAGAACATAGTACAGTTGTGTACACCTACCATAAATGTAGATGTTCGAGTGTTCACTGTTGCAGTCGGGGTTTCCCTCCCTCCTATCCCCTCTTTCTCTCATATTTGTGGTGTATTTGTGTTTCCTTGTTGGATTCTATTTTGATTTGTTGGGGACTTCTGACATCTAGGGCAAGGGTCTTAGGAGCCAGACTAGACACAGCCTCTCAAATGGCTTACCTGACAGAAGACAAGCAAGAGAAGTTAACTCATTACTTCAAAGGTTTAGCAAAACTCACCCAGATGACTGCAAGGAGATTCCTACAGGCCCTGGGTTACATGGCATCCTGCATTCTCCTGGTTCCATTAGCAAGACTACACATGAGAAAGTTCAATGGTACCTAAAAAGCATTTGGTCTCAAAAAGCAACAACTTGGAGACAACCATCCCCCTCATTCCATGCCTAAAAAAGGAATTCCTATGGTGGGCCTGGGGAGCCAAAACACAGGTATGTCATTAAAAAACCACAGATAACACAGACCATGACCACAGTCCCTCAGCCCTTGGAGGGGGCATGGAAGGCAGGTGTATACAAGGACAATGGTCTCCAAAGGAAACACATCTGCATATAAACCAAAAGGAAATGCTGGCAGTAATGCATGCCATCGAGGCCTTTCAACACCAACTTCAGCAAGGCCATTTACTGATAGGACAGACAACACCACTGTGATGTGGTAATAAAAAGCAGGGGCACCCACTCTTCCCCCTTTGCAGACTGACAATGCATTTTTGGGGAAAAAAATCACTGAGCCTAAACATCCAGTTACAATCCCAGTTTGTTCCAGGAAAGACAATGTGTTGGCGGACAGCCTAAGCAGGAATTTCACAGATCCACACAGTGGAGGTTACATCGAAGATCTTCACAAACTCACTTCGACATGGGGCAGGCCAGAAGTGACCTTTTGCCTCTCACCTAAAATCATCTACAAAATTCTGCACAAGGACATACCATCCACAAGCTTGGAAAATAGATGCTCCCCATTCAACTGGAACTCCTAACAATCTATGCATTCCCACCTCTGCCACTGATGACCTCAGTATTACTAAAGATCAAAGCAGAGACCCAAGGGAATCATAATAGCTGACTGGCCAAGACAACACTGGTCCCCACTACTGGAGCATATGTCACACCAAAGTGGGCCCTTCCCCAATGGCCTCTACTTTGACTCAACACAAAAAACACTGCATCCAAACCTTCAGACACTGCAGCTAACAGCCTGGGAGATCCCATAAAAACCTCAACCTTTCTCTCCAAGGAAGTTCAGGGGATACTAACAGAGGCTCAAGACCATCCACCAGAAAGGTTTACTTAGCAAAATGGAAGAGATTCAGCTTTTGGAATACCAGGGGCATGATGCATCATTGTTGAACATCCCCTCTTGGAATATTTGGCAGATATGTAAAGAACGGCCCCCCATATTCTTCCATAAAGATACATGCATCAGCTATTTCAGCTAGATATAACACTGATCCTCCTGTCTTTCACACCTTTGCTAAGACAATTCCTCAGGGAATCAAGAACATTAAAAAGAAAGGCCCCAGTGCCAGCCTGGGACCTCAATTTTGTTTTAGAAAACTGACTCTACCTCCATTTGAGCCAGCAGCTTCAGTTGACTTGCAATTTCTCTCATGGAAGACAGCTTTCCTGTTGGCAATTACCTCAGCAAGAAGGGTTTCGAACTACAGGCCCTAATGGCAATACCACTTTCATAATTTTTCCCGAGACAGGGTTTCATTAAGGACCAACCCTACTTTTATGCCAAAGGTGGTATCTAGGGTTTCTTTAAATCAAGCTATTCATCTGCCTGCTTTCTTCCCAATCCTGAGAATAAGGGGAAAGACTGTTCATACCTTGGACATTCACAGACAACCCATACTACCTGGACAGAACCAAGGCCAGTAGGAAGTCTGAACAACTTTTTTTAGCTTCCCCTGCAGTCCAAGGAAAAGCAATTTCAAAACAGACTATTTCAAAAAGGATTGGACATTGCATCAGATTCTGTTATTCCTTTCATGGAAAGACTGTTCCAGCCAATGTCAGACCACATTCCACCAGAGCTACAGCCACCTCTACAGCATTCTTAAGAGGGGTGCCTACTAAGGACATTCTAGAAGCTGCTACATGGAGCTCCGTGCATACATTATCCAAACACTACAATCTCCCTCTATACTCCAGATCCAGAGCAGGCTTTGCTTCGGCAGTCCTGCAGGGTTTGATTGCCACACCTTCTTTTTCCTAGAGCATCCCCCCCCCCCCCCAGCTAAGCTATGGTAAAAATGTTATGACTGCAGTTGCATTCTTCATGGACATTCTACAGTTTTGTACCTACCATAAATGTAGATGTTGGATAGATATGCAACTGCAGTGGGATTTTCCTCCCTCCATCCCCCTTTATGCCTAGGGTCCACTATCCCTTTTTTTTAGCTGGGGATATCTGTTATGGTGTATTTGTTTTATTGCTCATTTATTTGTCTGGAATCCTGTTTTTGTCTTCCAATTTGATTACAGCCTTCCTTGGAGGGCACCTGGCATCTGGGGCAAGAAACACTGAAGAAAATGGCGTCGGCTGATGCTTATGTACTCCAGCCGCTCTGACGTCGGAGAGAAATGTCAGCTGACGTCGGACCCAGACTTTGGAATCCGGCCGACCGAGGGCTGCCTGACGCAGGACAACCCACATGTTATGACTGCAGTTGCATATCTATCGGACATCTACATTTATGGTAGGTACAAAACTGTACTTTTGCCTCCCCCCAGAACTCAGTTGGACAACTTTTGGACAAGGACTCCCTACAAACAAGCTTGGAAAGTGGATGCTCTGTCCTTCAGCTGGAAAAACCTATAAGTTTATGCCTTTCCTCCTCTGCCTCTACTCTCCAAAGTACTACTAAAGATCAAACAAGACAAACCAAGGACAATTTTGATTGCACCAGACTGGCCATGCCAACGCTGCTACCCTCTCTTGCGCAGTGCATCACTGTTGGCCCCATGGCACCTGCCTCGGATTCCTACCCTATTCTCAGTAGGAGAACCAGATTCTGCACCCTCCGCTTCAAACATCGAACCTAGCAGCCTGGCTGATTACCTAATCTCTCCTTTACCATCCCTCAGTAAACCAGTAATGGATATCATCTTAAGAGGCAAGGAGGCCTAGTCCTAGAAAATCTTATGCTGAAAAATGGAAAAGATTCTGTTGGAACAACAGGAGCCAAAAAAGTAGTTACAAACAACAGGAACAAGTTCCACCAGGATTTATTAAAAGCACAAATTCTGTATCTCTGACGTCTCGGCCCAAAGCCTTCAAGGAGAATAAAACACTTGCATACAGCAACAGCTTATATACATAGCAAATTAAACAATTACATAATTAATCAATTAGTACAACAATTCAGCAAACTAATGTTCTCCAGTTGAGCTCTACATTAAGCCCAAAAGGAAACATAGTTTTAAATTTTAAAATATATACAGTTTCTTTTCACTAATCTAGTTTTGACATCAGTATCACTATACATAGAAACACAAACTTGTTCTAAAATAGTTCCTTTCAAGCCCTCATTACATCTGTTATGTGCTTCCAAAAAATGTGATGCAACTGGACTGTCTTCTTTGCCATTTTTAATGTCTCTTTAAAAGCTCCAAAAAACTTTTTAAAGGGCCTCTTTGTTTCCCCCTGTAAAATTTATTACAGGGGGATTTTGACATAAATAACACCCTCAGAATTGCAATTAAATGTACCCCTCAAATTTAACATTATTAATAAAATTGAAATTGGGTACAATATGCTGACAAGCCTTGCATCTCCCCCTGGAAAAGTCCCAATTTTAACAGGTTCCATGTATATTTGTAATACAGGCATCTTAACCCTAGATCTTACAAGAAAATCTTTTATACTCCTGCCTTTACGATAAGAAAACTTCAAATTTTTATCAAGCCATTCTTGAACATTTCTGAGTGAACAGAAATAAAACCAAAGGGTTTAAAATTATCAAGGAACTGTTTGGTAAACTACCATAAGTAGTAACAAAATAAATATTTTCTTTACTAAAACTGAGATATCATGATGTATTGTGTTACATTCTTTTTTTTGGATAGATTTTATATATCTGGGTTTAACCCCTGTACACAATCTGTTAAAGCTCTTTTTCCCAAAATATTTGTACCATAGCCTCTAGAGGAAAAAGATTGCCCCAAAAGGCCCTTTATGAAATATATCAGATCTATTGCAAACTTAGAAACGTAGCATTTCACCATAAGGAAGAGCCTCAATAACATGTGAGGATCCCCTATTTGCATGCAAGTATTGGCAAGTCCTTCAAATTTTTATTGGGGGAATAATATTCTCACCATCTGAAATATCCAATACTATATCTAAAAAGGAATAATATGACCAATAACCATCAAATTTAATATGAAATTTGTTAACATTAATTTTAAAAAAAAACTAACAATTGTATCTTTGTCACTATCTACCAAAATATTAAATCATCAACATATCTAAAGTAATAAATAACATGTTCCTGAAAAAACTATGTTTATAAATAATATTAAATTCAAAACCCATAAAAGATTTGCATACATGGGGGGAAATGGCCCCCTTGCCCCCCGGTTTCCTTTTTTTTTTTTTTAACTTGGAAAAAAAGGGAAAAATCTGCTGTCTTGCAGGGTATTCTTGCCTCCCTTCTTCTATCTAAAGCCTCCTCCCTCTACACTGCTTTGGGATTCCACCCTACAGTTATGACTGCAACAGTGAAACACGAAGAACATAGTACAGTTGTGTACACCTACCATAAATGTAGATGTTCGAGTGTCTTCCTGTTGCAGTCGGGGTTTCCCTCCCTCCTATCCCTCTTTCTCTCATATTTGTGGTGTATTTGTGTTTCATTGTTGGATTCATTTTGATTTGTTGGTGACTTCTGACATCTAGGGCAAGAAAGGCTGGAGAAGATGGCGTCGGCTGAGGGCTATGTACCAAGGCGTACTGACGTCAGGATACTAGCTTATACAGCCGACGCTGGACCCAGACTTTGGGATTCTGGCCGACCTCGGGCTGCCTGCCGGCAGGAGCACCCTACAGTTATGACTGCAACAGTGAAGACACTCGAACATCTACATTTATGGTAGGTGTACACAACTGTACTGTTCCTCTGATGACCAGGATTTACCCTTATCTACCTATGAGGATTGTGATTCAGAGGACTCTATTCCCTTTGCCCCCCCCCCCCCCCCGAGGATTTCTCTTTTGGTGAAACCTTACCTACTCTCAGGGAGCATTTTCGTTGGGAAAGTCAGGATTTCTCTGATTCTAAAAAGAGGCTTAGGGATTTCTTACTCTGGCCCCAGCACAGGCCTTTAGCCATACCTCCTGTACTAGACATTGTTGATGCCTTTTTGGAATCCAGCTTGGCCCCTGACTCTCTACCTCCTGCTCCCAGAAAACTTGATGGATATTTCAGGGTCCTTGACTCTCAAGTTCCTTTTCAAAAATCCTACTGCGGATCCTGAGACCATTTCATAGGGACCCAAGGGAATTAAAGCTACTACTGCTAAAAGTCCTATCCCCTCTGATAGAGACTCTGGGGTGCTGGATAGATGAGGTAAGAAGGTATACACTTCTGCAACTTTGGTCATTAGGGCCTTAAACTGCCAGTTTCATATGTTAAAATATCAGCAGCATATTATTGGATTGCTTAAACAGAAAATGATGTTGATTCCTGATTGTGCTGAAAATAAGGATTTACAGGATTTACTGCATTCAGCTGAACAAGTTGGAAAACGTACTTTGCGATGTGATTTTGATTCACTAGAGGCATCTTGCAGGGCTGCTGTAACTGGGTCTGTACTTGGAAGGCATGCTTGGCTTAAGGTGCAATCTTTGCCAGATCATTTTAAAGCGAAATTACTTGATGCTCCCTTAAATCAGGACCACCTGTTTGGCAACAAGGCAGAAGTTGTTTTTAACAAGATGGAGGAAAAAGCTAAATCTATGCAAACTGTTAAAGATTTTTTACAAGTACAACCTCCAAGGTTTAGTAGGCATTGGCCTTCCAAGAATTGGTCCTTTCCTGCCTCTTCCAGACCTTCTCAGTCCAAACCCAAATCTAGCAGAGCTCCCAGGCTTCAGTCCCAGGGTACGCACAGGACTAAGCAGTGGAGGCCTCCACTTCCAAATTCTGTGAGTAATACAACTCCCCACTATGGTAAACTGTCTCAATGACTTCTTTTTAAAACTTCCAAGCACTTCTCAACTGACTGCCCCTTTGGGGGGAAAGATTGCTCTTCTTGCAAAGAACTAGGAACTAATTACCCAGGACAAATGGGTTTTAAATATAGTGTCCCAAGGATACAGATTTCACTTACACATGTTACCAACACCAAGTGGGTGGCCAGATCTACCCCCAAGTGGGTGGCCAGATCTACCCCCAAGCGGGTGGCCAGATCTACCACTATGGTAAACTGTCTCAATGACTTCTTTTTAAAACTTCCAAGCACTTCTCAACTGACTGCCCCTTTGGGGGGAAAGATTGCTCTTCTTGCAAAGAACTAGGAACTAATTACCCAGGACAAATGGGTTTTAAATATAGTGTCCCAAGGATACAGATTTCACTTACACATGTTACCAACACCAAGTGGGTGGCCAGATCTACCCCCAAGTGGGTGGCCAGATCTACCCCCAAATCAGTGGGCAGAGGCCCAAAAGCAAGTACTTCCTCTGTTAAGCATAGGGGCTATTCAATTGGTACCAGAAGAGGAAAAGGTGGAAATTGGAACCAAGGATTTTCAACATGTTGACAAGCAAATGGGGGAGCCCAGATATAGAGCCGTTTGCCTCCCCCCAGAACTCAGTTGGACAACTTTTGCACAAGGACTCCCCACAAACAAGCTTGGAAAGTGGATGCTCTGTCCTTCAGCTGGAAAAACCTATAAGTTTATGCCTTTCCTCCTCTCTCTCTACTCTCCAAAGTACTACTAAAGATCAAACAAGACAAACCAAGGACGATTTTGATTGCACCAGACTGGCCACGCCAACGCTGGTACCCTCTCTTGCGCAGTGCATCACTGTTGGCCCCATGGCACCTGCCTCAGATTCCTACCCTATTCTCAGCAGGAGAACCAGATTCTGCACCCTCCGCTTCAAACATCGAACCTAGCAGCCTGGCTAATTACCTAATCTCTCCTTTACCATCCCTCAGTAAACCAGTAATGGATATCATCGTAGAGGCAAGGAGGCCTAGTCCTAGAAAATCTTATGCTGAAAAATGGAAAAGATTCTGTGTCTGGAACCAATCTCAAGGGATGAGCACAGCAGTGCCCAGTTCATCTCAGATTTTGCAATACTTAACTGAGATGCTTCACAAGGGCCTGTCTTTCTCCCCCATCAAAACTCACGCCTCAGCCATTTCGGCTCATTATAACACAGAACCTCCCCCACTGCTCAAGCAGTTTCTCAGAGGGGCTAAAAATTTACGACCACCCAGGAGAGCTCCAACTCCAGTCTGGGACCTTAACTTTGTATTGGAGAATCTCCCTCTTCCTCCTTTCGAGCCAGCTGCTACTGCAGATTTAAAGTTCCTTTCTTGGAAAACAGCTTTCCTTTTAGAAATCACTTCAGCAAGAAGGGTATCTGAATTACAGGCCCTTATGGCAGTGGAGCCTTTCATCATTTTTCATGTGGACAGGGTGTCCCTCAGGACCAATCCCACTTTCATGCCCAAGGTGGCATCTAGTGTGGCTCTTAATCAGTCCATTCATTTGCCAACCTTCTTTCCCAATCCACAGAACAAAGGGGAACGGATACTGCACTCCTTAGATGTGCACAAACAACTTGGATAAATCTGAACAAATGCTGGTGGCATTTGCCAACCTTCTTTCCCAATCCACAGAACAAAGGGGAACGGATACTGCACTCCTTAGATGTGCACAAACAACTTGGATCCTACTTGGTAGGACTAAATCTCAAAGGAAATCTGAACAAATGCTGGTGGCATTTGCTGCAGGAGCAGAGGGGAAGGCTATTTCAAAGCAAACCATTTCCAAATGGGTAGGCCAAAAACCTGTCCCACAGAGGATCAGACCTAGTCAACCAGGCTGCATCTACCTCTGCAACCTTTCTCAGAGGCGTCCCTACTATAGAAGCTGCTACCTGGAGTTCTGTACATACTTCCACCAAGCATTACCATCTGCCAATTTTCTCTAAATCAGAGCTGGCTTTGCCACTGCAGTCTTGCAGGGCCTTATAGCTGGTCCTAATGCTATCTAAATTCCTCCTCCCATCCTTAGCTTTGGGAATCTACCCAAATGTGATGACTGCAACAGTGAAACATGAAGAACATAGTACAGTTGTGTACACTTACCATAAATGTAGATGTTCGAGTGTATTCACTGTTGCAGTCCTGGTTACCCTCCCTCCAGCCCTCTTACTACTTTTGGCTATACCTCTATTCTCCTTTACTATGCTCAAAAGCTTTTTGGTGTATTTCCTTTTTTGTTGGAGGTATAACCTTATATATTTATAGATTTAATTGCTTCCCATTAGGGGGTTACCTGACATCTGGGGCAAGAAAAACTGATGGCGTCTGCTGCATGTTTTATACCCCTGACGTCAGCAACCGACGCAGGACCCAAGACTTTAATCAGACCGACTAAGGGCTACTGCAAGCAGATAACCCAAATGTGATGACTGCAACAGTGAATACACTCTAACATCTACATTTTTGGTAAGTGTACACAACTGTACTTTTCTTAGATTGGGTAAACTCAAAAAGCCATCGGTATTATCAGGCTTTGACCTCTCAAGTAATTGCTTTGCACTCTGTACTGCATGTTCAGCTAGTCCATGTGACTGGATATTCTGGACTACTAGTAACATATACGAAGTCCCATTCTCTCGCAGATTTTCTGAAACAACTGACCAGTAAATTGAGTACCATTGTCAGAAATAACTTTGTGTGGACTACCATGGACTGAGAAATGACATTTCAGCTTGGCGATAACAGCAGTGGATGTTAGATTAGGTAGTAAATCAATCTCAAACCAGTTCGAATAAGTGTCTACCAGCACTAAGTAATGCTGATTGTATTGTTCCACTCTAATATCAGTGGCTACTGTTGACCAAAGTAGCTCAGGAATTTGACTTGACAAGTGGTTCTTTTTGCAAATGCAGTTCAGTACTATTGCATACTGAACAAGAAGAAAGCACTTTATCAATGTCTTTTACTAGAGAAGGCCCAAATACTTGTTCTCTTGCCCGTCTTGTAGTAGATTCAGAACCTGGGTCACCATGATGCAAAATCTGAATATATTCATGTTGTAAGGAAGTAAGAACAACAATTTTAGGACTTTTGAAAATAATACCATCTTCCATCAATATCTCATCTCTTTAAGGAAAATAAGTTTGCACTTCAGGTGGTACACTATATTGCTTTGATGGCCATCCAGCATTAATGTAGTGGTTGAGCTTCTGCAAAATTGGATCAGTCTGTGTATATCTCAGCTCCTCAAGTCACATGGTAGAAAAATTACGCACTTCCATGATGGCAAAGTCAAAATTCTCTGCATGAAGCTGTTCCGTTTTATTTCTTGGTGATCTGGTTAAGGTATCGGCAAGGTAAACCAGTTTGCCTTTTGCATAGACCATTTTGAAGTTGTACTTTTGCAGTTTGAGGATCATTCTTTGTAATCTTGCTGGAGCTGAATGCATAGGCTTCTTTAAAATAGTAACTAGACTGGTGATCAGTTTCAATCTGAATAGCTCCATAATAGATATAGTCATGAAATTTTTGAACATGCAAAGACTATCGCCAAAATTTTTTTCGCAATTTGAGCATATTGCATTTGTTTAGGTAAGCGTTCTAGATGCATAGGCTACTCATCTGCACTCTTGAAGAATAATAACTGCGCCAGGACCAAATTTTGAAGCATCACAGGGAAGAGTGACTGGTTTATTGACATCATAGCATCTTCGTGAAGGTGGGGTGGCAGTTTTCTGCTTTAGGTCTTCAAATGCTTTCTAGTGCTGTTCCAGGCAAGACCATAAAACGTTTTCTCAAAGGTGCTGTCAACTCGCTGAAGTTTGGTATAAACTTGCATAAATAGTTGACCTTGCCAAGAAAACATTGTACACCTTGGACATTATCTGGTGCTGGCACCTCAAGAATGGCTGCTTGCTTGGACGGACCTGGTCTCAAACCAGTGCTAGTAAATAAATGACCTACATATAACTTCTGGTAGTCTGAATTTGCACTTCAGAGGATTGAGCTTTATGTTCATTTCACATGCTCCGTCTAGGACTTTAAGGTTTCTGTCATGCTCTGCTTCTCCATTGCCTCCAACGAATAAATAATCTACTATTATGGCACAAGGATAACATGAAAACATTTTCTCCATTGCACTGGAAGACTTCACTTGCAGAATTTCCTGAGGAATCTATATTGGCCAAACAGGGTACTGAAAGTCAGTAATGAGGATTTGTGACAAAGCATCACTTGCTAAAATGAACTGTTTGCATCCAAGATAGAAAAACAGTGGCATTTGGTATTAGAGCTGAGATTTCCTCGACTGTATGGATTGGATGATCTGGTCTCTTTAATGCTTAGTTCAAATCTCTTGGGTCAGTACCTATTCTGATTTTGACTGAGCCTTTCTTGTGGGCTGCTGCCATAGATGGACACCCATTCAGTTGGTTCTGCAACTGGACAAATTATACCTTGCTGCATCATTTTATCCAATTGAGCCTTGACTTTATCCTGCATAGCTATCAGAACTTTTCTTGCTGGTTTTACCACTTGACTGACTTCTGGGTCTAACTTCTTAGAATACACTGTCAAAAAACAAACCAAAAGGATTTTTACACCTGCTGGTTCGGAACCTTTTGGTTTGTTTTTTGACAGTTTGTTTTTCTTCAGTTTTGGAATTGTTAGTTGTGCTCATGGCTACCGAACCCAGCTTGGGTTGCTCTGGAGATATTATCACTCAATCTTTTTGCTGCTTGACTCTGGATCGAATGAAATGATGAACTTAACCCAATTAATCAAGCTTATGAATGAAAAACTTGAAAATCTTTCTACAAGGGTGGATAGCTTGTCACAAACAAACACTTCAGTGAGACCTAAAATCATGGCTAACTGTGCTCCCAGCACTCAACTACTAGGGTGTTCGACTACCTGTAATTGTTCTGGAAACAGAGCTACTAATGAAGGAGCGAACCACACTGGTGTACTACACCCACGACAGAATGAAACTAGTGGTGAAGTTTCCACTTTTTTTAATTCTACAAATGAAGCCTCCTCTGGGCTTATAGGGCTTCCTAACATGACTGAATGGTTAAAGTTACAACCAGTTTTTGGTTCCAACCACAATGAAAGGGTTGGTAGAGGCTCTGCTGGAGGAGGTGAGTCCTTACCTTTTAAATTTAAAGGAAGTTGACAAAAAATGTTGAAACTTAAACTACAACTGGAAGTGAGTTACTTTGCAGAATGTAAGAAACCGGGAGTAGTACCGAAAGGTTTACGATCTTGGCAGTACCCATCAGGTTTGGAAGCTGGAACAGAATTTTACAACAAACTTCTTTCTTTATTTGATAGACATGGTACCGAACTTATGGACATGATGTGTAAGCATTATGCCATATCCATAGAAAAATTGACAAATGAGGTCACTGGGTTGAATAATGACATAAGGACACACCCAGACTTTGAGGTACCATTATGACTACAAGAGAGAGTTTTCATCAATTGACCAAAAAATAGTTAAGAACTCTGAGGCGAAATTAAAGAAACTTAGAAGGGACATTAATGACTACAAAAATGGATCAGCTTACCCTAAACCACCTCCCTCTCAGGGTAAAGGCATTTTTGGTCATCAAACCCAACGCAATAACTTTGTGTGTCCTTATGGTAGTAAAGACCCTGAGCCTGCAATGCGAGTAGGAACAGATGTTGGAGAATTAGATGCATTTGAGGGAGATTGGAGAAATGATGACCCTGACTTGCGCCCAGCCAACAATTTGGCTAATAACCATTTTAACACTAATGACAGTAATGATTCTTTTTCCAACAGGGGCCAGAACCATCAACGGAGATACAGTATGAGGGGCAGGAAAGAGAACATCAATTACAACAGATAACTTCAGCACCCGTCATTTTATCAAGCAATACTGGAGACTTCAAAGTGTACAATTACTCGAATTTTAACATTAGACACTAACTTTGTAACCTTTTTAGCAAAGGACTGACCTTTGTACCGGATGAGCACTTTGACCTACCAGCGACTTTGATTGACTTGAAGTTATACATCCGAAAACCTAACCTGTCCTTGATTTTCAGAGAAAAGCCTTTTGTAGAAGACCCTTTGAGGCTATCTAGTAGTTATAATCCACCAATTTGCCCCCCTTTATCTTTGTTTGAACACATGTGTGAGGCCGATTTCAGGGCTCTCTACATGACTAGAAAGAGGAATACCATTAGGAATGTTTCAGACAATGAAGTAGAAGCCTTGAACCTAGTCAGAACTTTACCGGTCAGAGTTTTGAAATCAGACAAAGGAGGTGGTTTGGTGATCATGGACAAAGAGGAATGTGATAAGAAAATGTTGGACATTTTGAACAGTAACACCTATGTTAGATCAAGTATCAACGAAATGAATATTGCATATAAAAAATGTTTTCCTTCCTTAGGGACTTATTGATTGAAGGCTTGATCAGCATTGATATTTACAACTATATAGTGGTTCCTAACCCAAAAACACCTAACTTATTTGGTTTACCCAAGATTCATAAAAACCTTCAAAACCCCCCTATGAGGGCTTTAGTCAATGCTAGGTCTTCTATTACTTATGCTTGTGCCAAGTTCGTTGATGAGTTATTAAAGAAGTATGTGTCCCAAGAGTTACAAATAGTTAAGGACTCCTGGGCTTTTTTAGAAAATGTAGACAAATTTGAATACTGTGACAACATTCATTTTCTTACAATAGATGGAGTCTACCTTTACTTCTCCATACCCCACGACATAGGGATTGAATATGTCACCAGAAACCTAATAGCACATGGAGCAGAGAGTGATGAGATCCATCTAATTCAAGAACTATTAGACGTGATCCTGAACAATAATTATGTTGGATTTAATGGGGGCATACATAAACAAATAATTGGAGTAGCTATGGGTTCCCCTTGTGGAGCCAGCTACGCCAATTTAGTACTGGCCCAGTGGGAACACGACTATGTATTTAAGGACAACAGTTTTCATAAAGTTAAACTATATAACAGGTTTTTGGATGACATTTTCATTATGTTTCAAGGTAACGTAGGGGATGCAAGCAACTTTGTTGCTGTTTTAAATAACAGCACACCATTTTTGAAATTCACATTTACCTTTGGTGAAGACACCATTAACTATTTGGATGTTGAATTGAAGAGAGACTACATCCACAGGGGTTATGTTGCTAAAACCTACAGGAAACCCACTCACTCTAACACTGTTACATTTTTCTAGTTGCCACCCGCTACACCAGAAAAAATCTGTTTTAAAGGGCCAACTAGTTAGAGCGGCAAGAATGACTACTGAAGACTCCGCCTTCAACGAGGAATGCACCTTGTTGAAATGCATGTTTGAGTCGTGGGTACCCTGAATCACTGGTGAATGACACAATAGGAGAAGTTTGTAGGAAAAGGGGTTTGGGTTCTTTCAATCCCATTCTCACTTTGAAACAAACCAACGTGAACCTGGCAGAGTCAGATGAAGTCACATATCAGATTCTTGGGTGTCCACTCTTCTAGCATGGGTCAAACCACTTTTTCCCCAAGAGAAGTACAATAAAAAAGTTTCATTACTACTTTTTCATTAGAAGCTAAATATATTAGCAATGTACTTAGAAAGAATTGGCAGTTGTTATCTTTTGAAAAAGAACTCGCAGAGAAATTAGGGGACAAACCTGTTCTTTTTAGAAAGGGCAGAAACCTCAAAAACATTACGGAAAGACCTTCCATAAAGCATACTAGAACTGAAGGCACATACAAATGTGAGACATGCAACTATTGTAAATTTATATCTACAGGGTCCACATGTATAGTGAAGCAACGTCTGTTTTAAAGCAAAGGGTCGTTACAATTGTAACTCAAAATCAGTGGTGTATTTAGCTGTGTGCCAGTCATGTCCTGCCTTTTATATAGGGAAGACTGACAGAAAACTTGGAGAGAATTTACGAACACACGTACCACATTAGGAAGAAGAGCAAGACTAACGCCCTTGCAAGACATTGTAATAACAACCCTTCTCATGCTTTCCTTTTTAAAGTTATAGACCAGGTACTTACAGATGAAAGTGGAGGACCCAAGGAACTCATTTGGCAACTTAAAATGAACTCTTACACGTCACCAGGGTTGAACGAAGTTACTTCTTTGACTTGTGTTTTAAAGTTAAGAAACCTGCTAAGATAAGACTTCTTTCATCATTACTTAAACCTCAAGTCTGGTTTTTAGACCTTAATTCACAAATGTTTAACTTGAGAAACATTACTTTTCTGACCTCTGCAGCGCTTCGCTGTACTTTGACCCATACCTTATTTTATTTTATTATTTTTATTTGTATTTTCATTTTGCATAGTTTTTTATTTGTATTTGCATTTTGCATAGTTTCGTTCAGGATTTGTATGTTTTATTTTTGTCAGGTTCTGCATTGTGGTATGACTTGATTTTTGCTTACTTCTAGACACACACACCTTTTTGCGTAAGCAACAATGAGATCTTAATGTTTAGACCCATGGTATTTTGAAGTGCTATGTTTACCTGTTGTCAATGTCTTTGAACACCAACAGCTGTGGATTTACTTAGGTGTTGCGTTTCTTTCTTTCTTTTGTCTTCTGCTACTTTATTACCTTTTTCGCACACAGTATAAACTCATTTGCAGAACAATGTGCCGTATTCATGGGCACGATTGTGAACTGATTTTTCATTTGTTTAGCTATCCGCCTTTTTCGCATGCTTAGCACCTGCATGGTTCTTGAATGAAGTACCATCTTGTGAATCCAGCGGTTTGTTTGTTTTGATTTAGACGTGTCTTCCACGCAATGCCTTGCCATATTTTTTCTGAAACAGCTGCATTTTGACTTGTTTTGGCTGCTACAACTGTGCATACTAAAAGCTTAGAAAGTGTTCTCATCGCAGCTTGGTGCTTTACCCATTGCTCAAGGAACATTTAAAAAAAAAAAAAAAAAATTATTTTTCATATACTGTCGTTGCATTCTGTTTTCCCAGGAAAGCCAGCAGGGGCTGTAGCTGCCATGTGCTTAGGCCTGCTTCTGGCAGCCACATGTTGCATGCTGTCTGCATTTTCTATGGCGCCTGCTGAAACCATGCTCTTATCACTTACAAGCATACTTGTTTGCCTATCTGTAACTTCATGGATTTGACAAATCTCAGTAGCTTTACTCAGTTAAATCACTGTCACGAAGCAAAATCTTTCTCACAACAGCACTATTAATACCACACACAAGCCTGTCATTTATCAACTCATCTTTTAAGTCACCAAACCGACACATTTTAGCTTTGTTTCTCAGGTCAGTTGTATAAGCTGGGAAAGTTTCCCTTGGTTTCTGATCTCTTGTGCAAAACAAATAAGTGCCTGTCTGATATAATATTTGTCTGGGGGTTACACATCTCTCTCGATTTGCTCTTCAAACACTCTTGGTCTTCCCTTGATTCAGCTTCTACAACAATATAACTTTTCACCTTCTCCCTCCTATACTGCTGGTGCATATATAAACGAATGCTCTCTTTCAGTGGTCTCTGACCCAGCTAGGTTTAGCAAAATGAATGCCCTGGTGCATGCATCTTTGTCAGAGTAAGCTGCTTGTATAAAAATATCACTCTTGCTCAAGTGTCCAATTCTCTGCAATATTCTGATGAAATACAAGAGGTGAAGGTTTTCGAAATCAGTCTACCATATTAACACATACCAGTGAAGGCTTTGCAAGTATGCACGAACATGCACACGTATACATATGCCAGAAATTAATGTCAGTATTTGTAACTATGCCCAATAGCACAACAAGCCTCTGAATAACTGAACTTTGTGAAATAAGTTTCTTGGGCACTGTGATACTCTTGAAATTATTGTACTGTAAGAAAGCAACTCTTAGTAGTGTAAGAACCGTTTCAAAATAACTACACTGAGCAAGTAAACTGGGCCGAAGAAGCTTGTAGTAAAAAAACATTTCAAAGTAACTGTACTTTGCAAACAAACAGTACACTGCACAAAAACTTCCCCAGAATTGTGGTACTTTGCTAAATAACACTTTACAGTGCAAGGAATACTCTGTAATGGAGGTAGTTTGCGTATAGAAACACCTAGCACAAGAAACTTTTTGAAATGGCTGTATGTTGACTGTACCTCATGAAATAGTTGCACTTTGCACGCAAACTCTTCAAAATAAATGCATAGTAATAAGTACACACTGTAAGCACTTTACACACGTTGCAATATATAGAATAACTCTAGTTATGTCATGAATACAATGCGAAATAGTAGTTATGCCAGAACACAGCACTTTGCCAGAAAACATGCTGTCGCCTTGCTTTATTTATTCTTGTATCCTTTTTTGCCGTTATTTTCTTTTGCTCGTTTAAACTCTTTCCATGCCCATTGTACTTTTATTGTGCTCATTTTGCTTTAAACATGTTCGTTTTACAATTCCAAAGTAATTCCAAACCCCTTCTGTGCTTTTATAATCGTTTTATCAAATGTTTTAATGCTAAACATTTCTTTTAATTAATAAACCTTTTGTGCCTCAAGCTTGTTTAATAAAGCAGTTTGTGCCTGTGTAATGCTTCTTTTTTTCTGTTTTATAAAGTATGTCCAATTTTCATTACCTTTGGTTCTTTTCTAGACCCCATTTTTTTTGCTCGTTTCTCTTAGTTTACCCTCGCTGTTAACTCTGCACCTTGTAGCTCTGAATAGCAGTCTCTGGAATCCCGGTTCTGACACCATCTCTCTCGTCTAGTCAGGATCAAATAGATGAGTCTTTGTGGGTGCTGTTCAAGCAGCTTTATTATGTGCTAACACATCAGGGCTGAGGCTTAATAACTTTAGTTTAGATAAAGTTATAAATTGATTAGCTATTACACTCGTACATACTGACTCTGTCTGCACTCTCAAAATGGCACTGAAGCTAGCACATGCTTGCTATTATATGGATGTGCCGTCCTTAAAGTGTGTCTTAAAGACACTGCGCACACACTTTGTCCTACCTCTGGTACATCAGCAAACTGGGGGAACCAACTGTTTGCCCATACTCTCATAGCTTCTTGACAGTCTCTTTCAATTGCATTCTAATAGCAATGCAAATTCCAGGAAATCCAGTGATTATGGACGAATTAAGCAGGTTCATTCTGATGCCTAATGAGTGGTCTGTCTCACTCAATGTGTTGGAGAAAATTTTCCATAGATGGAGCCAGCCATGGTGCGATCTTTTCACTTTTCACATCGACAACAAGGGCAGCAGGTTCTTTTCCCTGATCCCTCTGTTGGGGGAGTTGCCGAGAGATGCTGTGGTTCACGATTGGCTTACCAGTCTCCTTTATGCCTTTCCATTCTTGCCTGTAACTCCCAAGTTTCTTCAGAAAGCAGTTTGGTTGAAGAGCATAGTTATATTCCTTGCACCTTTTTGGCCTCTTCATATTTGGTTCCTGCTCCTCTGGCCTAGTCTTCTCCATCCACCCTGGATCCAAATCCAGATCTCATGGCTCACCTGGGCATATCAGACCTCAATTTGACTGCATGATTTCCAATTCCTCTGATTGCTAGACAGCCCAGTCTCTCCTCCCCCAATCTGTCATATCTTTTTTTATTATTTTCTCAAGTCTTCTGCTAGAAAGATCTACAAGTGTAAATGGGAAATATTTGTATTTTGGGCCTCAACAAAGACTTGGACCCTTTTTCCAGCACCTATACTAGCTATCCTTCGATTTTTAATGAAGGAGTTAGTTTCTTAACAGTCAATGTTCATTTGGCTGCCATTTCTAATTTTCAGCTAGGTGAAAATGTCTTCCTTAGCTTCTTCTAAACTTAGCAGTTCCTTTCTTAAAGGAACCTTTCTGCTCAGACTCCACCTTGGGATTTAAATATAATGCTTCAGGCTTTGACTTGATCACCCTTTGAACCTTTAGTCAAAGCTGACAAATTTTTATCTTAAATCCATTTTTCTAGTGGCTGTTACGTCAGCTAGAATAGTATCTGAACTCCAGGTTCTGTCTTCAAAGCCTCCTTTACTCATTTTTCATAAGAACAGGGTTTCATTGTGGACTGACCTGCCTTTTTTACCTAAGGTAGCTTCTGAGTCTAATATTAATCGGGTCATAAATATCCCAGTAGTCTTTCCAAATTTCTCAAATGAAGGAGAATACGTGTTGTCCTTCCTTTTCACTGTTACAGTATTCCTTGCAATAGGGATCCCCTGCCAAGGGTGGCCCGATGTCTGGCCAGTATACCAAAACCTTTAGGTTGCTAAGGGTATGCTGTATATCACGTGTATGCTGCCTGTGCATGGTGTAGGGCATAAAGGTGACATCTGGACATACCATCCTCAAAACTTCTTTGCTGCCAGTCCAAATGCCATCTTTGATCACCTGTATGAACGCTTGCTTCCTTTGTTGGTTCACCAAGCCGTATTCAGATAAGTGCCCCATTGGGGTTTTATCTTTTTTTTTTTCCTTTTGTGTTTGTTGCTTGTGGGGTTCTTGTCATCCAGAAAGGGTAAATGCCATTGCAGGAGACAGATTCCCCATAAAGATTGTCAAGAGCAGTGATTATTTTGTCTTGGTACTTCCCCCGACCATACATCCTGTTCTGTTTGCCAGGCTTTACTCCCAAAAACTCTTGTGTAGTTAGCTTTCCTCTTTGGCAATATGTTTAGAAAACAACATCTTAAGCTTTTGGAAAAGATGCCATGGAAGGAACTTCCCGGTCTGAGGGTTAGCTGTCCACAAAGAAGGCAGCAGAGAGCTGGGTCCAATTCTTTGACTGTGCTGCCTTCACCAGACATCCGTCTCGAGGCTAATGAAAGCCTAGATGATCATGCAGCTCCTTTGTTGGGTTGCTGTTCCTTGACTGCTTTGGAGGCCAAAGTAGATCCAGCTTCTTGCACGTCCATGGAGACCTTGCAGATTTCTGCTTTGGATGTTCAAGGGGAGCACCGGCTGCCTAATATTACCGAAGGGTCAATGGGTTTTCTCAGATTTTGGTTATGGAGGAGGTACAGACTGCCATAATTAAGTGCCCTGTGAGGTGCAAGCCTTCTGAATTTTATATGGCTGACAGCCCTTTAAAGAAGAAACAAAAAACTGAACATGTTTCTAGTGCTCCTAAGGACCCTCAGATTGAATGGCGGAATTTCTCTCAAGGTTTGTTTAATGCCCTTATGGCTTTGAAGCCTCCTAATGGGGTTTCTGTCCCAGCTTTCCCCTTGGTCTTCTACCCTCTTAAGAGGCCTAGGGAGCAAGATTCCTCTGAGAAGGAAGAGGAGGGTTCAGATGAGGAATCCCTTGCTTATTCTTCCCAGATTCCTTCTCTCGTAGACTGTGATGAAGAGGAATCCACTAGTCCTGACTCTCCTTTTGAGGAGATTTCCCTTGGGGACATAATTTACAGAATGCTGGAATTTTTCAAATGGAATTGTGCCCATGTGTTTGAGGTTCAAAAGAGATATTGCGATCTTCTGCAAATGGAATCTCCAGGCCTTCTGCTGTTCCACCTGTTCTGGCTGCCTTGATAGATGCCTTTTCTACTGCATCTCAGGCTCCAGATTCCCAGCCCCTGCTCCCAATAACATGATAGGTTTTATATGGTGCCCGAGGATTGCAAGTTCCTTTTTATAAGTGTTCCTCTGCTGACGCTTTTGTGGTGTCTGTGGTATATGACAAGCCATCAAAGTTACTGCCTTCTCCAAAGCTGCTTCCTTCGGATAAATACTGCAGAACCATGGAATACTGGGTAAGAAGGTATGTACCTCAGCCTCGGCTACCTTTGCTTTTTGGGCTGTAAATTAAAATGATCAGATTCGTATGACTCTGTATATTTACAATCTCGGGCCCATCAGGTTATTTCTGACCTTTCTGGATCTGAGGGGAAGACTTCTGGTCTGTCCTTATTAGGGACTTCTTCCCAGGTAGCTCGCCATTCTGTTAAATGCAGTTGTGATGCAGTGGATGATTCTAGGGCTGCTGCTTTTGGCTCTGTGCCAAGGAAATATTCATGGCTTTGGCTTCAACCCTTGCCTGATGATATTAAGGTTACGTTAATGCATGATCCTCTGGATAACGAGCATTTATTTAGTGCTGCTTCAACAGAATTGTTTAAGTCCCTAAAGGAAAAGGGTAAGGCGTTACAAGAACTAAAACATAGTTTTCGTAGGCAGTCTTGCCCTTCCCCCAAATATGAGAAGGGTGATAGAAGGGCTCCTTCTCTGGACATCCAGACCCCTGTAACTCTGCAGTCTCCTTTTCCTGACAAACCAGGTGCTTGTCTGAATATCCTGTTCTCTTCAGCCATAGTTCTTTCTCTGTTCCATCCTGTTTGGTTAAAGATTACTCAAGATTCCTGGGTTCTTTCCATCATTTGCCAAGGGTATTACATGATCTGGAAATCTCAACCCCCTTTCTTGGGCATTCTTTAGCCCCCTCAGGAACAGTAAGCCTTTTTTTCTAGGGGTGCTTCAGGATCTGTTGACTCTGGGAACTATTCAGTAAGTTCCAGCTTCTCAAAGGAGAAAGGGATTTTATTTCCAAAATGTTGTTGGTCTCCAGGAAAGAGGGCATTTGTCGACCCATTGTGGATCTCTCTCAGCTAAACACCTTTTTGTAGGCCCCTTCCTTTCAGACTCTGTTTCCTCTTCTGCTTCCTCAGGCTTTCCTAGTTTCTCTGGACCTAAAGGATGCTTATCTTCCTATCCATCCTCTTTTCAGGAACTTTTTATGTTTCTCTGTTGCTTCCTGGCATTTTCAGTTCTTTGCTTTGCCCTTTGGCCTCTCTACTGCCCCAAGGGTATTCACCAAATGCCTTGCTGTTGTGATTGCTTTTTGCAGGCTAAGGGGGGTTACAGGTTTTTCCCTACCTAGATGACCGGCTTTTTCAGGCCTCTTCTCTAGAGATTCTACTGCAGCATCTTCACTTTGCCATTTCTGTCCAACAGAGACTGAGGTTCACTATAATCTTCCAGAAGTTCTTGTTCTTGACACCTTCACAGGTTCATGTTTTTCTGGGTTGCAGGATCCAGTCTGTTCCTATACTAATATCTGTGCCTCCTTTAAAGGCCTCAACTCTTATTGCCTTCTTTCAATCTTTGCTTCCTCATGCCTCAGTCGCAGCCAGGTAATTTCTGAGAGCTCTGGCTTTCATGGCCCCCATCATTCCTAGCTCACTGTAGCAAATTTCCACATGAGGAAAGCTTCAGTGATTTGTAAAGTCAGTTTGGCTTCAGCACTCTTGCATATTAGATTTTCTAGTCCTCTTCTATGCATCGAGCTAGAACTTCAGTGGTGGATTTGGCAGTTGTCACTCAATCCAGGGCTTCCTTTTTAAACTCCACTCCCCTCTCAGGAGCTGTTCAAGATGCTTCAGATGTGGGATGGATGGCATCATTCGGCTCTAAAATTGCAGGGCCTCTGATCTCTTCAGCAGAAGAAAGACTACATCAGTGTCAGAGATGAGAGCTCTTCTACTGGCTCTTCAGGCATTTCATCCTCTCTTCATTCCAGGGCCCCTCAAGGTACTTGTGTACAGTACCACAGTGATGTGTTATGTTAACGAGCAAGAAGGAGACAAGATATCATCTCCTTTGCAGGTTAGCCCTTCAAGTATGGGAGGTAGCTATCCAGTATCAAGTGATGCTTCAGGCAGTTTGTTCCCTCAGGTCAGTACATTGTGGTAGATTCTCTGAATATGTCCATAACACAGTCCCATGACTGAATGCTTCTAAAGGATGTTTCTGGACCTTGTCCACCACTGGAGTATTCCTCAAGTTAATCTATTTGCCTTCTTCCCTGAACAGATGACTTCCTTTTTTTGTGCTAGAGCTCCATGTCTTCTGGCCTGCAAGGTGGATGCCCTCTATTTTTCCTTCTTTATGGCTTCCCTCCCGTTAATCTCATTCCAAAAGTCTTGTTAAAGATAAAGCAGGATGCTTCCAGAATCTTGCTGGTGACTCCCTTTTGGCCCAAACAGCATTGGTTCCCTCTTCTGCATTTAGCCAAGGGCAGTCATCACAAGTTACTTCCCAGGGTGGACGTACTTACAAGACAAGGGATTTCCCATCCATCCCCACCTGTCCACTCCAACTGACACTGTGGGTGATAGGATTTTGATTCCGTAGAGACACCTTTTGTCTGAGGATATGCTTTGGGTCCTGCAGGAGGCCAGGAAACCCACTACCAGGAAATCCTACTTATCCAAATGTAAGAGGTTTTCTGCTTTGTGTCTTTCTCGCAACCTGGATTCAGTTTCCTTGGATGTCCCTTTGGTTCTGTTATCTGTGTGAACTGCTCAGTGCTGGGTTGGCATATTCTTCTAAGGCCCACTTGTCAGCGATTTCTGTTTGTGTACTGTTAGCACCCCTTTAGCCTCTAGATTGGAATCTAAACAGTTTTTTTTAAAGGAGTTTAGACCTTCAGGAAGTCTGTTCCTCCTTCCTGGGACCTTTAATTTTGTTTCAGAGAAATTGATCTATGCTCCTTTTGACCCTACGGCTTCAGCTTCTTGGCAACATTGTTCATTGAAGAGTGTTCAGCTGTTGGTCCTTACTTCTGCCAGATGGGTGTCTGAGCTTCAAGCCCCTTATGGTTGTTCCTCCTTTTTTGGTTTTCCATAAGGACAAGGTGTTCCTTCGCATTAATCCTTTTTTTTTATGCCCAAGCTAGTGAGTGTTTCTCTTGATCAGTTTATTTGTCCGCTTTTTTTTCCCTTCTCCACAATCTGCTAGTGAGAAGGTTTTGCATACTTTGTGAAAAGACAACTCAGATTTTATTTGGATAAGACCAAAGCTTTTCACAAATCTGATCAGCTTTGTTTTCTTTCATCCTAGATCTTTAGGATTGGCTGCCTCCAAGCAATCTATTTCCTGTTAGATATCTAAAGTCATTTCATTTTTTTCCCACGGCAAGAGCATTCCCTCTTCTGAGGCCCATTCAACTAGGGGTTGTGGCTTCTGCTGCTTTTTTTCCCAATGGTTTAGATGCACTCTATTCTTGAGGCAGCTATGTGGACTTCTGTGCATACTTTTACCAAGCAATGTAAGTTAGATATGATCTCCAGGGCAAGACCTGGTTTTGCTAAGGCCATTCTTCATGGTTCCTAGAAGGCTCTGATGATCCGTCGTCCTGAGTCTCCTCCTCATTAGGTTTTGCACTCTTCTTCTTGTAAGGAATCCAGCAGCAGTGAAATGGAAGGACATAGTATAGTTATATAAAATCTTACTGTAACAGTAGATGTCCTTCTTTACACTGTTACAGTATTCCACTTCCTCCTTCCTTCCCTTAGTTCTTTTCCCTTCTGGATGTGCTGGTTACCTATCTAATCCTTGGACTGGCATTCCTACTTAGGCGCTCATTTCTGAGGAAGGTATATCTGGACATCACCTTTATGCCTTGTGCATTCTGCAGGGAGCATACACGTGACGTATGGCTTACTCTTAGCAACCGAAAGGCTTTGGTATACTGACTGGACATTTGACTGCCCTTGGCAAGGGGATCCATATTGTAAGGAGTACTGCAACAGTGAAGAGAAAGACCTCAAATGTTGTGGTAAGATTTTACACAGCTGTACAACTTTGTTTCTACTTTCATAGAACCAAAGACTTGAGGAAATCTGTTTTTTCCCTTCCAGATTAGGCACCCCAGTAGTTTGTTACATTTGAAAAATGGTTAACTGATTGTATTACCTTTGTCTATCAAAAATTGCCTTTACCAAAACCTCCTACAGCCCGTTTGACTAGGTCTGTGGTGGTTTCTTCAGCCTTTTGGTCTAGAACATTCTTAGATGATGTTTATGGAGCTGCAATCTGAGCTAATCCATATACCTTTATTGATCATTGCAAGTTGGATCTGGTCTGTAAGGACAGAGCAGCTTTTGACTCAGCAGTGCCCCGGAATATCCTTCCTTAGGGTCCTCCCAAGGTTGTGGTAGCTGGGGACTCTGTCCCATCAGTTGAGGACCGAATGAAAATGACAAACTGATTAAAAAGTTATGTAATCCCTATAAGGTTTCATCTGTGTTTTCCATTTTCATTCTTCAACTCCCCACCCACCCACCTTCTCCCTTTTATATACTTTTGAGAGATCCTAAAGTGGTATACAATGGTTTATTTTTTGAGCTCCAGCTTCCCTTGTTTCTATTCTACCACTGTCCTTTTACATCAAGGGGCAGCAAACTTAATCTTAGGTATGTTAGGTTGGTAGGGCATTATGGGTAAAGGGAGCATTTCGAGAGTTCTAGGATCCTGTGCTCTGGAAGTAGCAGCAGAGTCAGATGTACTGACTAGTTCCTGCCAGCGGAACGCTTTCCTGGTTAGCAATTTTATAGTGAGGATAATTATTTTACCCTAAAATTACCCCAGATCAGTCTCTCTGATCCGAACCCATCAGTTGAGGAAGAATGAAAATGGATAACACAGATGGCATGTTATGGTGAATGCATAGCTTTTTGTTTAGTTTGAGAAGTGCCTTCATGGTATGATATTTTTGTGTTTACTAACAAAAAGTAATTAAAGAGGTGTGGTAGGGAAGTTTGTTGTCAGATTAATTTAAGAGGCGGAAACTCCAGAGCCAAATAGTTAAAGAAAACAGAACAGTGTGGCACACTCAACTCTTACACCTTACTTGTATTTGTTTTCTTATTCAGTTTGGCTCCCACGTTGGAGAAATTAATTGCTGTTGTAACAAAAGGCATTTATGACATCTCAGTCACAGACTTCAACATTTGTGCCAAGCAGACTAATATTTGGTTCCAAAAGAGCTTTTTTAAGTTATGGTGTGTATGTTGGAGGAGGCTGAGACCTTGTTAAAGAAAGTTTTACTTTTCAAAGTGGAGGTGATTTTCTTTTGTGCTGTGGAGCCAGCCATCTGTTAACCTTTCTTCCTGTTAGCGTTGGAACAGAAAAGGGAAACCAAAACGCACACAAAATTGATGTTTGCACTTGTAAGTGCTGTCAACACTCTATAAATCATCCATGGTCTCCAGGAGTGTTGCAGGTGTTTATTGTTTGTAGACAACACCACAATTATATGGTATGTAAACAGGGGATCAATATCCTCTCCTCTGTGTAGACTTGCCATGGTAGCCTGAGGTATATCTTTTCAACATGTCATTTCACTATATAGATTCATAGGCGAGTACTAGCCTAGCTGCCCTAAAGGGTCATTTTAAGCCTAGCCAATATTTCCTAGGTTAGAATTGAACCCTGTATCTGAGGTGAAGACCTTAACCATTATGTCAAATCTGTCCCAAACCCAGGGCTTATCAAAGGCATCTTACATCCAGACAGAGCAAAACGTTTTGGCAGATGAGCTGAGCAGGATCAGGGCAGACCCTCACAAAGGGAAACTGAATCAAGAGGGTTTCTGGGAATTGCTCCAGCTGTTGAGATACCAGTCAGATTTGTTTGCTTCCAGTTACAACAGTCATTTGGCAAAATACTGCTACTTGACTCCATGCAAGAAGGCCTGAAAAATGGATACGGTTTCCTTTTCTTGAACAGGAATGTTCCTGTATACTTTTCCATCCTTTCCACTGATGTCCAGGATCATTCTGAAGATTAAGAAGGGCTTTTCAAAAATAATTGTAGTGATTCTTTTCTGGCCGAAGCAACAGCGGTTCTCCCTTCTATATTTAATGGCCAGGGCAAAGTACCACAGGCTTCCTCAAAGACTGGACGTACTGACATAAAGACTAGGGGTGTTTGATGCATCCCAACTCCAACAAGTGAAACTGACTGCCTGCATGGTAGGTGCCTAAAGGTGTTAAGATTCTATTTTTCTGAAGACATGTAGCAGGTGTAAAGGAGGCAAAAAAAAACTACTAGAAAAACATACGTCTAAGAAAATGGAAATGACGATCCGGTTGGAACCAAGATAAGATCCAGGATCCTTTTTAAAGCTAGTATTTCTCTAGTTCTACATTATTTGTATGATGTAAAATACCTGGGTCAATCTTACTTCTCCGTCAGTGATTTGTTGGCCATTTTCAGCACATCTGCTTATGTTTCCTGTCTTTCAATGCAATCTCGTGAAAATGTTTTTGAAAGTTACATACTCAGTTTCTAGAAAACGGATGGCTCCTCCTTGGACTCATAATTTTTTTTCTTGCAAAAATTTAGGTCTTGCTCCATTTGAAAAATTTAGGTCTTGCTCCATTTGAATAAGCTTATCAGGCTGACTTGAGGTTCTTAAGATTGCAAATAGTGTTGATTGCTCTAACCTCTAAGAAGAGTATCTGAATTTCAAGTTGTTATGGTGGGTCATTTTTTTCACAAATATAGGATTTCCTTAAGAACGAATACTTCATTTATGCCTAAAGTGGTATCTGAACCAAGCCATCTAAATCCTTGTTTTCTTTCCAGAACCTAAAAATGAGGGAGAGAGGATTCTCCATACCTTGGATGTCCACAGACACGTCCAGTACTATCTTGACGGAACTAAATCTTTTAGGAACTCTTGGCAGGTGGTTCTTAGCTTCATAAGAAATGAACAGATGTCAAAGGAAACTATTTCCAAGTGGTTAATACAACTTAAAAAACGAAAAAACAAAAATGATAAAATACCACCAAGACCACCGATCCAAGAAATAAGTGAATTTAATGAAACACTTAGCGCCTTGGCTTACACAGCCTTCCAAGATGGAAGGCTGTGTAAGCCAAGGTGCTAAATGTTTCATTAAATTCGCTTACTTCTTGGATTGGTGGTCTTGGTGGTATTATATTATTTCCAAGTGGTTGCCTTGCAATATTATCTTATACCTACCATAACAAGGTAATTTTAGGTAGGTTCAAGGCTTATTCTGCCAAGGCCTTTGCTTCCTATGTGGCTTTTTGAAAAGGGTTGGATTATAGAAGTATTCCAGAAGCAGCACCTTGGTCCAGCGCTACAAACTACATTCTTTCTGTAAGTTTGGGAAGGGTTTTGCTAGGCCCTTTCATGGGGGGGGGGGGCTCTTGGAACCTCATCCTTCCAGGCAGTGTAAGCCACAGTATTCTAGCCATAAAGTTAAGGCTGCTGCGGCAACTATGATGAACATAGTTCGGCTGTGTAAACTTACCATAGCAGTAGATGTTCAAATAATCACTGCTGTAGTAGCAGCCTCCTCCCTCCATAACCCTTGATCTGAAGTAGTTAACTTCATTTGATCAGCAATCTGTGGGTTTCGGATCCGATACGGATCCAAGCTGGCAGCATACCAAGCAAAAAGATCCGAGCTCCAAGCTCCTCCCCCTACCCATACTGCACTGCAACCTCCTTCCAATCCTCAGATCTCATTTGCCCCGGCTTTGCCAGCATGGGATTCTTGAGTCCCAGACAAGTGTCAAGGTTTTTCTTGAAAATTTTGGTCTGTGTGTGCCCCTTTTGATAATTTTGAGAAATAATAATTAGTTATCCACGATGGTTATTGTTTTTTGTTCCCTTTCTTGAAAGTTGAAAACTTTCGGTTAGTGTAGGCCCCCCTTCCCACCCTTAGTGTGTGTGTGTGTGTGCGTGTGTTTCACTAAGATGTCAGAAAGTCGGAAAGTGACTTTCTCTAAGTGCAGGGAGTGTGGTCACAAGCTGTCTCCAGCCGATGGTCTCACACTGTGTGTAGTTTGCTTAGGGGTGGCTCATTTGTCTTCTGGCTGCAAGATCTGTGCGCCTTCAACCCCCGAGCCCTGCGGGATCTCAGGAATAAGTTAATTCTGGTGAGTCTTCTACCCGCAGAATCAACTTCTGCCTCTTCTGCTGCTTCCTCACCAGCCACGGCTGTGACTTTTCAGCCTTCAGGCCCTTCTCCCCTGTCCGGGACTCAACCTCCCACCTTACCACAGGGAGACAGAGGCCAAGAAAGTCAAAGAAAAGCACGGAGAGACACTTGGATAAAGATAGAGAGAGGGGCCGCAAGTGATAGGCCGAGTTGGATCCAACGGCCCCTCCCGCTAAGGTAAGCTTGTCTCCAGTAAAGGTTACTAGGCCATTCTCTCCTCGGCTCCGTTCACCACGTTTTTCTCCGGAGCCGGAGGAGGTAGCTAGACCACCCTCGAGGTAGTCTTCTCGGCGGCTTCCTCCAGATCGAATCGGTGCATCTCTGAAGCAGACCTGGATCGGATGATGTGAAGGTTTCTACAAACTCAACTGCAGATGGGGGTACTGCTGCCCCCCCCCCTTTGCAGGGAGTTTGGCTCTGTTTTTCACCCGATAGCTCCTTCTCCAGTCCACCATCGGATATCTGAGTCTATCGATCCTAGGAGCCCCGGAGTCATGGGGTTGACGCCGATGGTGCCTTCAGCCTCAACTCCGGCCATGCCCTCGAATCTGTCTGATCTGCTTTCGGATCTGAGCTCTTGGAGCTGGGAGTCGGATCCGAGGGGATGAGCGTGTCAGCGGCTCCATTGTGGTCGGGGCATACTGTCCCTTCGGGTCCGGCCGTTCCAACTTCAGCTCCGATCCCATCGTTGGATCAGAGGGTCTCTGCTACCAGTTTCAGGGAGGCCGGGTCTCCCTCTGCATTTGACGTTGTGGAGAGGGTTCTCTCTGAAGGATCGAGACCCCTCACTCTGTCCTCTGGGTCCATCCCTGCCCCCTTGCAGCTGGGTTTGTCTTCCATCATCTAGTCCCCCCAGGTACAGCCTGTGTCTATTGCGCCCCTGACAGTTTCCTTGGAGGAACACCAAAACCATTTTTGAGCCCTCCCCGGAGAGTCCACCCAAGGAGGTCCCTCACAAATGCCAGTGTAAAGGAGGCACTCTGAGTCCCCCAAGTCCCTCACCAAGGATACCGACTTGGAGGAAGGGGAAGGTTCCCCCAAATCACCCCCCGAATACATCACCTTTGGAGACATTATGGAAATCCTTCACCTGACGAGTTGGTATTCCTGGAGGCGTTTGACACAGGTCCATCTACCTCTTGGGTGTCCCCACCAGCCGACCCTCTGGTGGACCTTATCACCACCAGAGCTTGGAGGGAACCAGATACTGTGGAGCCTATACCCAAAAGGCCCGACAAAATATTGAGTCCACTGGCAGATAGAGCTTCTTGGAACAAAGGTTCCCCGGTTGATGCCATGGTGGTGGCAGCGGCCACAAAAAAGGAACTCTCCCAAGAAAGTTCCTCCGTCCACCCTCCAGACAAGAAGTCCAGGGCTATGGACCATCTTGGAAAGCGGACTTTTGCTTCAGCCACCTTTACTATAAGGGCGCTGAATTACTTGGCCCACGTAATTCGACTGCCACGGGATCTCGTGAAAGAGTACGCTGAGTCTCCCCTGGAATCCATGCCAGCCGAGGATAAACGGACCTTCTCTGCTCGTATGGCCACTCTCAAGTCTGTGTCCAATACCTCCATGCATTTACTCTCTCATGCTACCGAGGGAGCCGCCAGTGCTAGCCTTAAGCCGATGCCGGACCCATGTCATGCCTGGCTGTGTCTTTGCGACTTCTCAGAATCCTTCAAGGCGTCCTTCACTAATGCACCCTTTGACAGTTCCACCCTGTTTGGGAAGACTGTCCGCGATATGCTTGTCCACCCTTTGACAGTTCCACCCTGTTTGGGAAGACTGTCCGCGATATGCTTGTCCAGAGCGAGAAAGATGGGAAGACGCTGTCAGTCATCGGGATCCGCTTCTCTAACCTTCAAAGGTCCTTTTTCAGGAACCAGCGAGGGCAAAAGGAGCTGTGGTTCCGGAAAACTCAGCAGTCCCGGAATGCTCAGGACTCCTGCTCCCCCAGAGGCAGAGGGAGACAAGGTGGACGCTGGCCCAGAGACAGAGGGGGGGCTGAAGAACTTTGGGTCATGTGAACCCTTTTCAGAGCGACCCGCACAGCAACCCTGAGGGGGTTACCCAACTGCTCCTCTCTCGAGGCAGTCTGGGGGCGTTTTTCGATGCACCTAGCCCAATGGGAGTCCATTACGACAGATAGCTGGGTGCTTCGAATAATATCCAGAGGCTATTCTATTACCTTCATAAATAAGCCCCCTTACACAAGGCGCCTCCTGGACTTCCCACCTGCTCAGAGGGAGGCCGCGGCCTTGGAAATACAAAAGCTACTAGAAAAAGAGCCATCCAGCAGGTGCCCCCAGACCAGTCTGGATCAGGCATCTATTCCAGGTTCTTTTTGGTGCCAAAAAAGACTGGGGACCCAAGGCCGATTCTTGACCGGTCAACAGTGAACCTGTTCGTTGCCAAGGAAACATTCCGGATGGTTACGCTTCAATCCATCCTGCCCTTCCTGCAGGAGGAAGACTGGTTGTGGTCGATAGACCTCAAGGATGCTTAACTACCATATTCTGATGGACAGGAGATCCAGGAGATTCCTCCGCTTTTGGCTAGGGGCCAGTCATTATCAATTCAGGGTCCTACCCTTTGGTCTCACCACAGCCCTCAGGGTGTTCACCAAGGTCATGGCAGTTGTAGCGGCCCACCTGAGACTTCAGGGCATTCAGGTCTTTCCATACCTGGATGACTGGCTCCTCACCGACCCCACCAGGCATTTACTCTTACTAGCCAGGGATTTCTTTCTCCGGATATCACCCCGTCTAGAGATTATCATAAATCTGAGGAAGTCTTCCCTTAAACCTGTTCAAGTGTTAGACTTGATTCTCGTCAGGCCAGGGCATTTTTAACCCAGACAGACTACACAGCCTGACACTTCATGTGTTAGCACTTCTGCAGTCCTCTGCACCTCCTGTAGAATTAGTCCCGAGAGCCTTAGGGTCCATGGCAGCAGCTATCAACCTGATCCCCTGTGCTCTTCTGGATATGAGAAGTTTACAGTGGACGTTGCAAGTTCAGTGGTCGATTCATCAACCTCTAGATTTTCCAATCCCTCTCTGAGCAGAGTGTACAGAAAGTCTCACATGGTGGCTCCATTCTCTGAATTTGCAGGATGGACGTCCCTTTCTTGTGCCCCAACCCCAAGCCATGGTGACCATGGATGCCTCCCGCCTAGAGTGGTTGGGCATTGTTTGGGCAGGACTGTTCAAGGCACGTGGACCCAAAACGAGACTGTTCTGCATATAAATGTTGTAGAGATGAGAGGGGTCCTTTTAGCGTTGCAGGCCTTTCATGCTCATCTAACTCTGGGAACTATTGCGATCCAATCAGACAATATGTCAGTGGTCTGGTATATCAACAAACAGGGGGAAGCCAAGTCTTATCCCCTTTGTCGAGATGCCATAAGAGTTTGGGAATGGGCAATCTACACCAACTGCTTTGATAGCAACGCACATTCCAGGTCGATCCAGCATCTTGGCAGACAAATTGAGCAGAACTATCCTTTCTCCCTACGAGTGGTCAATGAACCCTTGTGTAGCGGAACAGATCTTCCTCAAGTGGGGTCAGCCTTGCTGCGATCTCTTCGCATCGCCTTCCAGTGCGAAGTGCAGTGAGCTTTTCGCTCTAATCCCCCCAACGGGGGGGAAGCCCCAGAGATGCTCTTGTTCATGCTTGGCCACCCGGTCTTCCTTATGCATATCCCCTGCTTCTGCTCATGATAAAGTTCTTACAGAAAGCTCGCCGGTTGGGGAGCAGATTGATCCTCATAGCCCCATTCTGGCTTCAAGTCTGGTTCCCCTGCCTACGGTCTCATCTCATAGCTCCACCTTGGATCTTGGATCCCATTCCGGATCTGATTCGTCATCCCTCTGGAATGCTTCCTCCGAATCTGGACAACCTGAAGCTCACAGCTTGGCTGCTCCAATTCCACCAGTTTCTAGGACTCCCGGTATCTCTTCTCCTGTTAAATCTATCTTGGTTGCGGCACATAAATCCTTTACCAGGAAAATTTACTATGGAGACGCTTCTCCATTTGGGCTTCACAGAAAAATCTAGATCCTTTCACTGCTCCGATCCCAGCGGTATTAGACTTTTTGTCTCATATCTTCCAGCAAGGAGCCAGCTCTTCCACAAAGAAGGTCCAGCTGGTGGCTATTTCTCATTTCCATGTAGGGGACAATTTAGGCTCTCTCGCTGCTGCCAAAATTTGTAAGACCTTTTTGAAAGGCATTTTTCTTCTGCAACCTCCTAGTTAGAATCCATCCCTGCCGTGGGATCTGACTGCGGTTCTACAGGCCTTAGTTGTGCCTCCTTTCGAGCCCTCGGCATCAGTTGACTTAAAAATTTTGTCATGGAAGACTGCTTTTCTGGTAGCTATAACTTCAGCAAGGAGATTGTCGGAGCTTCAAGCTCTTTGTATGAAACCCCCATATCTTGTGTTTCATAAGGACAGGGTGTCTCTCAGGACTAATCCATCCTTTCTGCCTAAAGTTGCTTCTGAGACCAACATTAATCAGTCTATTAATTTGCCTGTCTTTTTTTCCCTAATTTTCAGAACAAAGGGGAGTACAAATTTCATTTGCTGGATGTTCACAGGACAGCGGCCTTTCGTAAATCTGATCAACTTTTTGTTTCCTTTGCTAAACCCTTTTTAGGGAAACCAGTTTCAAAGATGACTCTTGCTAGATGGATTTCCCTTTATATCCTACAAGCATACAGAGAGCTTGGCTTACCAGAACCAGTAGGAGTTTATGCCCATTCGACACGTTCTGTGGCGACGTCTGCAGCATTCTGGTCTAGAGATTCCCTGGATGACATTTGCTCAGCGGCTACCTGGGCTTCTCACACCTTTATTAATCATTATAAACTGGATTTGGTGTCTAGAGGAAGGGCTTCCATTGGCTCTGCAGTGCTCCATAATACCCTTCCTTAAGGGCATCCCAAGATTTCGGGTAGCTGGGGACTCTGTCCCACAGGTTGCTGATCAAATGAAGTTAACTACTTCAGATAAAGAAGTTATGTACTCACCATAACATTCCATAAAGAAGTTATGTACTCACCATAACATTCCATATATTCCATCTGAGTAGGTAAACTTCATTTGTCAGCAACCGCCCCTCCCTCCTTCCCCCTTACCTTGGCGTTATTTTTTCCTGAACTCTATATCCGGAGTTCACGAGCTGGAGGTTTGTCCTTGGTTTAGAGGTCTCTGGTTAGTTTGTTGGCGTCATGTGTGGAGTGGCAAACTTGATCTGAGGATTGGAAGGAGGTTGCAGTGCAGTATGGGTAGGGGAGGAGCTTGGAGCTCAGATCTTTTTGCTTGGTTTGCTGCCGACTCTGATCCGAAACCCACAGGTTGCTGACAAATGAAGTTTACCTAGTCAGATGGAACGTTATGGTGAGTACATAAGTTCTTTTTTTTGTATGTTTTTGTTGCCATGGTGAGCACTTCTAATTTGAGTTTCCTAGCATTAACATTTGCCATGGTGAGCACTTCTAATTTGAGTTTCCTAGCATTAACATTTACAGGGTGTAATCTGTCTTTGTTGGCATTAAAGCTTTAAAGAGCTTAATGATCAAACCACTCTTTATCTTGACTCTCGCTGGCTGTTTGAATGCGTGGAGGGTGCCTTGAATGCTTTGGAAGCTGTCTGGCTGTTCTGGCCACTAGCTGGTTATAACCCAGGTAACCAAGACTAATGCAGCAGTGATGATTTAAATATTTAGCTGCTGTTATGTTAAGTTTGTTTACACAATTGTACTTCATGTTATAATGACACCGTCATGTAAGAGTTAGTACTATGATAAGTATTCATAATGTTCATAGGTAGGTACTAGGCTATCGGCCCTAGGGCCAATATAGCCTAGCCAAACGGTACCCTGGATTTTGCCACCAAAGAAAAGTATATTGTAGTTTTTCTGTATAGAAGAGCAAAACTGTGGCAGCAGAGTTGTTTATAAAAGTAAGGAGGAGTTTTCCCACAAAAAGACTACATTTTGGCTGAAATGTTTTCAGTCATCAGTCACCCAGATCCGTTTTTGTAAGTTCACGCACTTTCTAGAGAGACTGCCTTTACCAGCATTTGAGAATAATTTGATACACGATAAGCAGGCTTAATGGGCAGGACTTGTTTTGTGCACTTGATGTAATGTTAAATTTTGGGCAAACCATCCATCCATAACCTCTTCTCCCATTTTTGCTCATGAAGTCTGAGTGTCACTTCAGCAGTGACAGTCGTCTAGAGACAAGGTCCACATCGCCAGGTGGCTAGCCCTGGAGCAGGTGTTCTTCATACCACACACTTGTGTGCACATTCACACCTATGGCAAGTTTAGTGTCCAGTCAAGCTACTGCATGCCTTTTCAGTGCGAGAAGAAAGCAAAGCAGTCAGAAACCCATGCTAAGACAGGGAGGAAATGCAGACTGTACAAAGAAGGCACCCCAGTCAATAATCAATCCAGGGAACCTCTTGTTGTGATGTGACTGCTCTATCTGCTGCACCAGTATACCACTTTTCTTAAATAAAAAACTCTGCTGTGTTCATGCTTCACTGGAAACAGCTGCCATCTCCACTGATAGTTGGCCCGGGGCTGACCCAAGGGGACACAGCTTTGAAAGTTTGCCAAAAGGACCCAGTGATTTCTGGCATAAGTCTTGCATATTCTACCACAACGTAAAAGGAAGATGTTTAATTTCCCCACCTTTAGGTTCAGGAAGACACTGCAAACTGTTTTTAGTACAGGCCAAGTGAACCCTTCATGTTGGAGGACCTGGGCACCATATTAATGCCCATGCTGAAAGTAACGAGCATACTTTTTCCTCTCATCGTTTTCTTAAAGTTCAGCTTGCCAACACAACAGACTGACTGTAAAATTAAGTGAATCCATTTGGCTTGAAAAAATGGAATTCATAACATGCACTGCTTGCGTACATGCAGGATTTTGTACAGCCAGGATGATGGGATACCCTTTAGTTGTACGTTATTGTACATGTGTGAAGTTAGTGCCTGCATAATGTCAATAAGAAAACTAAGAAGAATGAAAATGTACTTTTAAACACAAGCTGCTAATGTTCCTTTTTGTTTTCAGCAAACTACTGCAATAGTAACTCCTGGTAGCTGTAATTGAATAAGAGCTGAATGTAAATTAAGTGTATTGCTAAGTTAGGGGCAATAGAAATGGGTAGAGTATAGTGGCTTGAGTAATTAGTCCTGATGTCTGCTAAAGTGTGAAATTGTATAGAAGTGGTGTCTACTCACTTTCAGTCCATGCAGTTATGAATAGATCATGCTATTTATTTCTCATCTGCTGACCTTGATACTGTTCTACAGTATATTCCTTTTATATTACTTGAGCCTGTTAGCTTGTACAGGCATTAATTTCCTCATCTTCCTGTCACTTAACAAACCTGTATAACAGCACACTCACATTTCCAATGTGAGGTATTTACCCCCACCTTTGTTCATTCCTGCCAGCCCACTGCCTCTTTCCATCACTGAGTTTATCTGCTCCTTCCTCCCCTGGACTTTTCCAAGTCAGCTGTGGCTAGCATGGATCTGAAGGGTGTCATGGGAGGGCAATGTTGTCAACTACTTGTGCTGCCGAGAGGTATTATTATGACCTTCCCTGTATTCATCAACAACATCCAAGGACTGCTCCCCTCTGTAAATGACATCTCTTACAGGGAGAGTCTTCGAATGCCCCGCCCCTTGCAGATGGGAACACCTATCCCTGCTTGCCAGCACCTCAGATGCCCAAACCACTTATCGAACCTGGATTGCCTGCACCTTGGTTAGGGCATTATTCTTTGTGCCACTGCACTAGCTTAGTGAGCATTTATTTTAATGGTTTTGTACAGTAAGCTGGTAAATGTGAAGCTTTTAATGATGAAGTAAATGCTGATTACTGAATTATTCCAGTTATAAAATGTCCCTTTTGTCTTTTTATGCTACAGAGATCACCCAGACGTGATCAGACGGCGATTCACAAGTGTACTGATAGTTTCTGCCCTCTCTCCTCTCATCATCTGGGTATGGAGGGAGGCTACAGGATTTAAGGTATGCTTTAAGATATTCTCTTGTAAACTGACATGTTATCACCTGCATCACAAATGTTTTGTTTGTCACGTTTTTGATTACTTGTAATAGGATTCACCTTCAGATTGTGGCATGACTGTTCAGATTTATTTTATTTATTACTCTGGGGCAGAACATTATGATATACTCTTTCATAGCTATAATTAAGGAATGGAGACTACAGCTAAAGACATGTATACGTGTTCTCCAGAAGTGTGGTAAGTTTTTTTCACTTTTGAGGTTTTGGACTTGAGCAGCATTAAACTTTTTTTTTTTAATATGGGGGAGTTAATTTTAATAGTGAGTAATATGTAGATTTTCCCACCTTCTATTCCCTTTTGTATAGAAGGATATTTATTCACTTGTCCTGGACCATCTCGGAAGTCCAACACTGGTCATGTGACTTCAGTTGCATCTATTTCTGATAGTGAGGCAGTTGTATGTAGCAAGTGAACTATATCAGGTAGCTAAAGCCTTGTTCGCAGTGTTGTAACTTTAGGTTATATTCACTTCATTGTATTCTCTTCATCAGAAATAGTAGAAGCAGTGACTGATGTGGGTCTCTTGTTGAGAAAGGTAATGATGTAGCGAGGCTTTTTCACTGTTTTGATTACTGCATATTTTCCCCTACATGCTAAAAAGTTTTTCCTTTTTTTTTTTTTTTTTTGTAACTAACTGCATAGGTCATTGTTTTCCAGTCAGTAGTTATGAGTCTAATTTCGAGATGTTCTGTAACAAGCTAAAATACACATGGCCAAAAACAGGAACTGTCCTTGTGTGATGTGATATGTGTCCAAGTGTTAGAACAATGTTACTGTCCAAACAAAATTAACCTTATTACTAAAGGATTTTTTGTAATACATTTTTTTCATATTTCATTGAATGGTCTAGTCTTTTGCCTCTTCTGTTACTAATAACAATTAGCTGTCTATTCTTTATCTTGTGTATTTATTTATTTGTTAACCAGGGTAGAGCACTGATGTCTGTGGACTTTCAGGTCCAACACGGTGGACTAGATCTTTCATGCCATATGTCATGTTTTTTAATATGCTTTCACTGTTAAACTAAAATGGATATTATATATATATATATATATATATATATATATATATATATATATATATATATAATATAATATAGAAGCTCTAGCTGTAAAGTATATATATATATATATATATATATATATATATATATATAGGACTCTGTAAAGTTTGCTGTTAGTGACATTTCTTTGTGGCTCATGGCCCAGTCAGACCATCCCAGTTAAGTGGAAAATAAGTTAATATTCCACATTAAAGTTTGTTTTATTATGTTTACTGTTTGAATCAATCTAAAAGTAGAATTGCGTGTAGCATGATGGGTCTAAATCCCCACTGATGTTTAGTATTTATTTTTAATCTTTGTGAGCACTGTGGAAAAATTAATCTTGTTAAAAAGTTAATGAAACATTGTCTTATGTCTGCGGTGTTCAGAGAATAAAAATGGAAGGAAAAGTTTTTGATGGAGCTGGCAAAATTAGAATAAGCAAAGAAACTGATTCAGACAAATCATAGGATATTACTAGGCTAATGGCCCTGGGGCCCTTACAAGTCTAGCCAAGAGTTTTTACAGAATCTGTCAAGAAAAGTGTTGCTCCCAGTGGATTGTGAGACTCCGCCATCTGTCTGAGAATTCAACCTTCGACCTTTTGGCATTGATCTTCTCATTGAAACCCTCCGAGTCATTGATGTCTGTGATTCCTTCCTCTGTACTTTGTACATCTGCCTCAGTGGGGAAGGGAACTGTGCTGGGTGGGCACTTCTGGTATCTGCAGATTCAGGATTGGCATTGGTCTTGGAGGGGGATGATCGCTATTCTTCGGCAATCCACTTCAGACTCCCATCACAGTATCACCCCCCCCACCCTTCTCCAGGACACCCTGCTGTCTGCTCCTCTGCTGATTAGCAGAACTGATGAGACTAAACCCCCAGTACAGGTGCACTCTGAGTCTGATTTCTCTCTGGCAATGTTCCTAGAAAGATAACATGAGAAAGAGGGACATAGAATGCCCTACAGAGTTTCTGACATGTGGCACCAACCCAGTTGGTACAGAACATTCCCCTTGAGCCCCTCCTGAAGACTCCACATTTGGCAAGATATTGAAATTAATGAGGCAGAGGGGATCATGGCCAATGGGATCACCTTCTCAGGATAAGGAGATGTTTGAGGCCTGTCACTCTGCCTCTCTTCCTCCTGTGTATTCCAACTGCCAGCCTTCTGATTTGGCCACCAGGAGGCCATGGCAGAAGCCTGATTCCTTGGAAGTTCTCCCCAGAAAGCCTGACAAGATTCTTGGCTCATCTGTGAATGGCAGCAGTGGTCCGGGGAACTGCTGGTGGATTCTTTGTAGCAACAGCCTGCTGAAAACACAGCAACTGCCCATCCATCCATCAAAGTGTCTAGGATGAAAACAGAATGGTGAATTGTGCTTAAGCCTTGGACACTTTTGCCCTTGTAGCTTTTAAATTATGCAACAGACATGAACTGCTTCTAAAAAATTGTAGTGGAACAAGCTTTAAACAACTTTGCTAATTCCACCCATGTGTAACTTGAGAACGGTATTTAAAATTGATTAGAGAATGGGCTTACTGTATATCAGTACCCTGATTGGAGAGTGAGCGTTCTCCAGCAGGGTATTAATGCACAAGTAATGCCCACTGAAAAATGAATCTGCCACTTCACGACAGCTTATCAAGCCATGGAGCTCTGACTGAGAGAAACAGAATGGCAGCCATTATTTTATGCTCGCTAAGCCGCGCTTTTGCTGTTTAGCGAGTGTAAAATAAAAAGCGATCGTGTGTGTCCGAGAGTATATGAAAATGAGAGATGATTGTGCGTATGTGTGTTTTGTTGCGGTCTGCTTGTGAGTGAATGCTTGCATAAAAGCACAAGTGTCTGTCTGAGAGAGACTGGGGGGGGTGGAGCGATCAACCATATCTCTTGGCATACCTTTCAACCACTTAGTGCAAGAAATCTGGACAAAGCCCAGCAAAATGGGGAGGGACAAAGTCCTAAAAGTAGGGACAGATATTAAATGTTGCTCGTATAAACCTAAAACAATCAATGTTGTTCTAGCAACTTTCTAACATACATTTTCTGAAGGATTTGAAGTCTGAAACTCAAATGTATGCTATTTTTTAGTGACTTCCGTCCTCAGATCCCAGTAAATTGCAAGAAAAAGCACAACTTGGTGGTTAAGGTCTTTGCCTCCCATGTACAAGGTTCAATCCTGACCTCCAACCAATGCCAATTTGGAGTTTGCATGTTCTCCCCTGTGTCTCTGGGGTTTCTCCCATGTCCGAAAATCATGCTGAGTGTTTCCATCTCAAACTCCCCAATGAATAGAGCTGTGGGCAGCAGCACAGACTCTACATGGTGCCCTATAGTGGGAAGAGTTGTACAGACCAACCTCTTTGGGTATTTACTGTAGTGTGTGGTATCCTCAAGATAGAACACGTATCGCAGACTGCGCACCATGGAAGGGCTAGCCATTCAGTGGTGTAAAATATGGCTCTAGGTGATTCGGTCATGTTGACTACTGTCGTCAAAAATGGGCATGGGTAGTTACCGGTGATAAGTTGGTTGAGGACCTGGCCTACTCTGTCCCACACCAGGAACCCTTGCTGATGGTGGGAGGGGTATATGTGCCCTTATTGGCCAGTGTGTGCCTGCCATAAAGCCCAGCAGCCCTGGGTCAATAAACTACTGGCTGGCCTGTGAGTTGCCCAGCCTGGATTACCTGGAATAGCTCTGAGCGAAAGCTGGATGTAAAACCAACCAACCTGCCAAACATGAACTGAGAATTGCTATGCTTAATGTAGGTTCACTGACAGGATGCAGCTTGGAAGTGGATGACATGATGATACGGAGGAGGCTGGACATGCTGTGTATCCAAGAGACGAGATGGAAGGACAGTGCAGCAAAGCCACTTGGCTTGGGATCCAGAGTCTACTACTCCGGTGGAGGACAGGCTAGAAATGGTGTAGGAATTGTGGTGTGAGAGAGAGGCTTAAGAAGGCAGTAAAGGATATCATCAGAATTAATGACAGACTCATGGCAGTCAGACTCCAGTGTAATGATAGGGTAGTATTCATAATCTCAGTGTATACCCCACAGCAGGGTTGTGATAGTTTGGAAAAGAATGCATTCATACAGCAGTTGCAGGACCTACTAAATAAAGCAGGACAACATAAATTGGTGTTGATAATGGGTGACTTGAATGCACATATTGGGGCGGACAGAGAACAGGATACGAGAACTGCCTGGGTCCACATGGGTGAGACACAGGAGTAAAGGAGAAGCCATTCTAGATTTTTGTCTGGGAAATGGCTTGGTAGTAGCCAATACATGGTTCAGAAAAAGTCACAAGATCACATACCTGAGTAGTCAACAAGCAACTTGGACCTCTTCCTAGTAAGGAAAAGGCACTGGGATAGAATCCATGATTGCAAAGTCATCCCCAGTGAAACAGTCGGCCCACAGCAAAAAGATATGTGGCCGAGCCAGATATTGAAATAAGGTACATAAGGAAAGCTGGTGGTGAAATGCAGAAGTCCATGAAGTCATCAAAAGAAAGGAGGAGTGCAGGAAGAAGTGGGAGATAGAAAAGACTGACCAGGCTGGGAAGGACTACTGGTTGGCTAACAAAGAAGCTAAGAAAGAAGTTGCAGTAGCAAAGAATAGGGCATGGAGGCACTGTACCAGCTTCTGGAAAGTGACTCCGTAAGAGGTGCAAAGAAACTATATCAAGTTGCAAGGCAAAGACCAAGATAAAGCAGTCCGACACCGTTCATAAGGGATGCCAGCAGCAACCTGCTCACCAGTCCAGAGGACATCAAAGGCAGATGGAAGGAGTATTGCCAGCAGCTTCTGAATGAAAAAAACACCACAGAAGCTGTACTGCCCAAGAAACGGCCTACGATGAGAGAAGAAGAGGAGCCCACCCTAGAAGAAGTAAGAACAGTACTAAGGAAGACTAAGTCAGGAAAAGCAGCAGGCTCAGATGGGGTTACAGCAGATATGATAAAGATGCTGGGTGAAATAGGAAGAAATGGCTCCTGAGGGTACTAACAGTGTGGAGAGAGAGGCATATCCCAGATGACTGGAGAATAAGCATAATCATGCTAGTGTACTAGAACAAAGGGGACATCCACAACTGTGGGCAGTACAGAGGCATTAAACTCCTATCACATTGCATGAAAGGTCTGGAGAAGGTGATAAACGGATACGCAGAGTAGTAGAATGGGAGATAAACAGTTTGGATTCAGATCCAGATGCAGTACAATTGACCCAATGTTTGAAGTGAGACAGATACTTGAGAAGAAGCTAGAGATTAGGAGAGAGTCTAACTGGGCATTCTTAGACTTGGAGAAAGCATATGACAAGGTCCCAAGGAAGCTGATCTGGGCAATACTGCAGTAGTTTGAAGTACCAAAAACATTGATAGAATTAGTGCAGGCTGTGTACAAAGACTCAAGTATGACCAGTGTTCAGCCTCACAGAGGACTTCCCACTGGGAGTGTGTGTGCATCAGGGTTCAGCTCTGAGCCCACTGCTGTTCATACTGGTGATGGACTACATTAACAAACAGGTTGGGGGCGACAGATCAACAAAGCTGCTGTATACTGTCAGATTCTGAGCTAGAACTTCAGCAAAGGATAGGAGAATGGAATGCTAATCTGAAGGCACCTGGGATAAAACTAAGCACAGATAAGATGGTGGTAATGCAACAAATTGGGGAAATCAGAAAAAGTTAAGAATAGAGATAGAAGGGAAGATAGTGGAGCAGGTTAACAGCTTCTAGTGTCTGGGAGGGGTTGTTGAGGAAAACAGTAGTCTGAATGAAGAGGTCAAAGCTAGAATCAGAGGGGCTGCAGCCAACTGGCAGAGTATCAGGTGTAGTCTGTGACAGAAGAATGCCAAAAAAGTTGTAAAGTAAGGGTACAAGACAGTGGTGTGACCAGTACTACTGTATGATACAGAAACCTGGGCAGTAAAGACAGAACAGTTGAAGCTAGAGGTGATGGAAATGAAGTGTGAGAAAGGTGGTTGGATGCACACTGCGGGACAAACAAAGAAACGAGGACGTAAGAGCAGAAGCCAGAGTAGCTCCAATTGCAGAAAAGATCAAAGAGAACAGGTTATGGTGGTTTGGGCACATGTAGAAAAGCAGAGGACAATCTGGTGAGAAAAATTTGGGATAGACAGGAGGGAAGGTAAGAGGAAGCGAGGATGTCCAGCAAAGAGGTGGATGGATTGTGTAAAAGAAGATCTGCGACAGTCGGGCATGAGTGTTGAAGCCACTGAATCGAGAGAGTTGGCGACAGTTAACACGATACCCTGACCTCCTGTAGAAAAATGGGGGAAAAGGGGGCTGATGATGAGATCAAAAATATGAGCCAAAAATCTGGACAGTTGAGAGGTATGCCTCTTGACACAAATAATGGAGAATCAAAGGGCTGAAAACAGGGACGGATTTTAAATATTGCTCTTATAAGCTGAAAAAGTTGTTAGAGTAACAGGGTTTTCATTAACATGCATTTTTTTTTCTGAAGCCGAGATGTGTGTGTGAGAGAGTGCGCGCGGGAGATGACTACTGGCAGCAGTAAAGAGGTTTACAAACATCTGCATCTTTCAGCTGAAGAAATCTGGATAAAGCCCTAAAATAAAGGGGGAACAAAGCTGTAAAACAGAAGCTTAAAGCTGATATTATTAATCCTCATTCATTCCTTATATGTGGGTATTGGTTCTGACCTCGGAACCCAGACGGCCATTTTCCAAGCTCGTGTCGGCTACAAACTCTCAAGCTAAAAATCTCTTACCCAGAATTCCCCTCTTCCCTGTTACCTCAGATTTCGTTTCCCACTTCGCCATTCGGTCGTGTCAAGATACTTCTCTTGAGCCAAGTACAATATTTTATTGTCATTACTAGTCTAAAACAACTTTTTTTCTCAGAAAAGTTACTACATTGTTTTCTCTTACCTTATCGCATTTAGCGACTATCCCTTCTTGAATCTTTTCAATCCCCTTCAACCTATTTACCATGAGGTATTTTCTTCTTTACCATTGTTGGTAAACCCCTTTTCCTCCTTACCTTGGGTATTTCTTGTACCATTGCTGGTATTCTTTCTGGTTTTCCTCCTTTCCTAACATGGCAGATAAAAAAGGTAGTCCAGGATTTAAGAGATGTTTAGATTGTGGCCATAAATTACTTACTTCAGGTGCACATTCCCTGTGTGTTTATTGCTTGGGTGTGCCTCATTTATCAATTGACCCACCCTGTGGAATTTGTAAGAATTTCTCTAACAGGACATTGATTGAGAGGAAAAATAAATTGTTATTGAAGGGGCTACTTAAATCTCCTTTTTCAGAGGATATTTCTGGGTTGGAGGCTTCAACCCCTGCAAGATCTCATAAGAAAAAGACTGATAAACATGCAAAGTCCAAATCTCTTCCTTCGTCCCTGGCTGGGGACTCCCACCAACCGAGACCCAAGAAGGCTAAGCTTTCCACTTCGGATCTGACTTTTTCGGCTCCAGCGCTTTCGGTGCTTAGACTTTCGGCACCATCTGTGATTTTGGCACCGACTAGCGTGCCCTTTACCATATCGGTACCGAGGGGCTCCTCGTTTCAGACGTCTTCACTAGCACCGACTATCCAGTCGGTGCAGACTGTTGTTACATCAGTTCAGACACCTTACTCAGAACCGACAACCGAGTTATTGATACCGATTTTTTTCGGTTCCAGCCTCGGCACCGACCTTATCGTCGGTGCAGACCATGACTTCGGCACCGATTGATTTCATCGGTGCAGACACCTGTAGTGCAGTTTCTTACGGCCCTGTTGTTTTCAATGCAGACTGCTGAGGTGGGCACTGAGCTTGCCCCATCTTTGGATAGAACTGACTCTTCCTCAGCCATGTCCGTGAAATCCACTAGAAGCCTCACTGAACACGATGTGTTGCGTCTTGTGGATCAAGTGCTTTTGGCCAGAGGTATCCCGCCCATCAGGACCTATCCTTCCTTGGGAGGTGATCACCCTTTGCCAAAGACCCCTACTTGTTCTCCTCTCTCATTGCCTTTGAAGCCCCTTGATACAACAGTCTTCCCCCTCTATGGTTCCCTTTATGGACCTCACTAAGGAACCGCAGTTGCCTTCGTGGCAGGAGAGTTTTGCTATGACCCAGGATGTCAGCTGTGGCATATGTAATTTGGTGTTTCACAGCCATCCAGGGACTCCGAGTAGGCAGGCTGAGCCACTTAGGGGAGGGGTGACCCCTGTCCTGAACATTCACCCCTTTTCAGGTGGACCGGCCTTCCAACTAATGGAGAAGGCTTTGACGTCGGCTGGCGATACTATGCTATCAATCTCCTCTGCACCGCAGTGTACACAAGTCTCTCCTAGCAGACACCGGGCGTAAGGGCCTCAGGATGTACTCCCACAGGAAACCCCTTTTGCATTGATTTTCCCAGCTTTTCCCTCTGAGGAAGTTCATTGAAAAAGCTCGTGCAAGAGGAAGCACATGGACTCTGCAGAGGAGTCCCTTACTGAAGAGACAGACTTTGATGATGGGGAAGGGTCCCCTCAGTCATTCTCCAAGGTATCCTTTGGTGACATCCTTGAAATCCTTAAACAGAGAGGTGATGGCAGCCCTCTAACCCAACCTCTGAAGAGTCTGTGTTCCTGCAGGCCTTTCGTGCCCGGCCCCCTACCTCCTGGGTTACTCCACCTGCAGATGAACTGGTCCGGCTCGTCATGCAGCGTGTGTGGAAGGCTCCTGACACCATTGAGGCCATTCCCCGGAGGCCAGATAAAATTTTTTCCCCTCCTGCTACTGACCCCCATTGGTCCAAAGGTCTTCCTGTAGACGCTCTGGTGGTGGCGGCCGCAACCAAGATGGACCTGGCGTAAGAAGAAAGCCAGACTGTCCATCCGCCCAACAAATAGTCCCGGGCTCTGGGCAGAATAGGGAAGTGTACTTTTGCATCAGCGACCTTTGCTGTCAGGTCCCTGAATTATATGACACACTTTACCAGGATTCAAAGGGATTTAATTTCTGAGCTCTCTGAAACTCTCTGGTGCCATGTCTGATGAGGTCCGTGACAAAGTGGCCTCTCAGCTGGCCACTATTGAATCGATATCTAACTCCTCCATGCACCTGATATCAACTCATGCATCAGAAGGAGCAGCTAGAGTGGCGAGTTCAGGCGTTGTTCTGAGACGACATGCTTTGATGCGCTTATGTAATTTTGCGGAACCTTCAAGGTTTCCTTTCTCAATGCTCCCATTGAAGCCTCTTCATTGTTTGGACCCAAGATTAAAAGCACACTGGCCAGATGTGAACAGGATGGTAAGACCCTTTCTGTTGTGGGTGTCTGTTGTTCTTCCCCTCAACGTGCTTCCTCCAGAAACCAAAAGAGTGGGAAGATATGGTACAAAAAAATCTCAGGGTCCTTTCCTTGACACACAGGCCGAGTTCTCCCCTAGAGGCAGAGGGGGAAACTCACAGGGAAGATGCCCTTTTTGGGGCGGGGGGGTCCGCGTAACCAGGGTTCCAGGGACTCCTTTCCTGGCCAATCCTACCAGCGCTCCTGAAAAGCGGCCCAACTCCTTTCCTCTAGAGGCGGTTGGGGGTTGTTTCTCCTTGTACCCTTTTGCCTGGCTAACCATCACCACCGACTCTTGGGTACAAAGGATAATAACCAGAGGTTACCATATTCCCTTCGATCTTTGTCCTGCCCCCCAACAAACTTACCCAACGTTCCACCCACTCAAAGGGAAGAAGCAGCATTGGAGATATCAAAGCTGCTAAGAAAGACTCATCCAAATAGTCCCTCCAGCCCAGATAGGATCCAGATTCTGCTCGACTATTTTTGGTGCCAAAGAAAACCAGGGACTGGAGACCAATTTTGGATCTCAGTGTATTGAACAAGTTTGTGAGGGTACAAAAATTCCAGATGGTCACAATACAGTCTATCCTCCCGCTTTTGGAAAAAGATGATTGGATGTGCTCTATAGATCTTAAAGATGTGTACAACCACATAAAAGTGGACAGGCCATCAAGAAGATTTCTACGCTTCCGTGCTGGAGACGGTCACTACCAGTTCAGAGTACTGCCTTACGGACTCTACAGCCCTCAGAGTGTTCACAAAATGCGTTGCAGTCATCACAGCTTACTTGCAACTACATGGATTCCAGGTGTTTCCATACCTAGATGATTGGCTCATCTCCACCCCCACCAGACATCTATTGGAAGAAGCCCTGGCATACTCTCTCCTCACTGCAGAAAGGCTAGGCATAACCATAAACTTGCAAAACTCCAATCTCACCCTATCTCAGTCCACAAAATTCATAGTCATCTTGGATACAAAGAATTGTAGAGCATCCATTCCAGAGCACAGAATTCTAAGGATAAAGCAACAACGGATCCCAATCCTTTCAAGAGAGAAATCCACAGCTCACTCTGTCCTACAGCTGTGGGTTCCAAGGTAGCCTCCATCACCAATGACCCCCTGGCCAGGTTTCACATGAGGCTTCTACAGTGGCTACTGCTCACCCAATGGTATCCTTTTCAGTATCCTCTTTCACCCAAGATTCGACTAACTCACAGGTGCAAACAGAATTTAAATTGGTGGATGACACACATCCCGTCACAATGGTCTCGCCCCTTCTCCCCCCAGCAGCCCAAGGCTACAGTGACCACAGACGCCTTCCTGATGGGGTGGGGGTGGGGGGCTATGTCGGGGACAAGACAGTCCAAGGTACTTGGTCCGAATTGGAGGCCCAACTGCATATAAATGTTCTAGAGCTGAGGGCGGTGCTTCTGGCGTTGCAAGCATTCCATCCCCTGCTGCTATCTGGGACTATTAAAATACAATCAGACAACATGGCGGTGGTCTGGTACATCAACAAACAGGGCAAAACCAAATCTTACCCACTTTGTCGAGAGGCCATGTGGATATGGCAATGGGCGATGGCTACCAACAGTTCTATTCTAGCAACTCACATTCCTGGAAGTTCCAACGTGATAGCAGACTCAGCAGGTGCATTCTACAACCTCATGAGTGGTCTGCTATCCCTTGATAGTGGCGGAGATCTTCTACCGCTGGGGTCTTCCATGCTGCGACCTCTTTGCATCCTCGACAAACTACAAATGCAGCAACTATTTCGCCCTGATTTCCCCCTCCGGGACAGTCACCCAGGGACGCTCTAGTCCACGATTGGCCCTCGGGTCTTCTTTATGCATTTTCACCTCTTCCCCCTCATTCCCCGGTTTCTGAAGAAAGCCCGCAGATTGAAGAGCAAGGTGATCCTCATAGCACCATATTGGCCTCGTCTGATTTGGTTCTGCTTCCTTTGTCCTCACCTGCTAGATCAACCATGGACTCTCCATCCAACCCCGGGGTTGATCTCCTATCCACATAATCTGATTCATCCCAACTTGGACAGCCTGAAGCTCACAGCGTGGCTCCTCCAATTCCCTTGATTTCCAGGCAGAATGATCTTACTTAGCCAGTACGGGACATTCTTATTGCATCTCATAAGTCTTTCACTAGAATTACTTATCTAAGCAAATGGAAAAGATTTACCCTTTGGCTTAATGGAAAAGATTTACCCTTTGGCTTAAAGAAAAGCAAGTAGATCCCTTTTCAGCACCAGTGTCAATAGTACTGGAGTATGTAGCCGCCCTATTTCAATCGGGTCTATCGTTCTCTACCATTAGATTTCATTTGGCTGCAACATCTAATTTTCATGGGGGTGTCCAAGACTCCTCTCATGTCACGCAAATTATGCAAGACCTTCATAAAAGGTGTGAATAATCTAAAGCCCCCTTTCAGAGAACCTATTCAACCATGGGACCTGTTAGTTCTACAAGCTTTGACAATCCCACCTTTCGAACCAGCTTCTTCTTGCGACCTCAAATACTTGTCATGGAAAACCTTGATGTTATGTAGTCCAATCTCGCCTATAGTCTTACCCGTGGGTTCGGAGCCGAACCTCTGCTTCCACTCAGCCATACTCTAGCTCGAAGTCTTTCAATTGGCTGGGCTAAGAAGGTATCCCATGCTGCACTGCTCCTTTTCCTCAGATCTCATTTGCTGCTCATATAGCTCGGACGTGGTCTCGCTCTTGGCTGTGGCTAAGTATCACTTTTGTCTTTATTGACAGTTTTTTGCTTCCAAAAAGCTATTTTCATAGCTGTGTGTGTACTGGTCTAATATTTGGTGTAAATTTTTTTTCTGGTATTATTGTCTTTTGTGGTGTCCCGCCAACTGTTTCCCCTATGGGCTAGGCCCATTTCAGTTAGAGGACCTAGTCCGCCCCTTCTTCTGTGTTGCTTGTTAGTAGGTACCTATCCCTCTGGCTAGGACCGTTTAAGTCAGAGTACCTAGTCTTTTCCTTGTGTTCCTGTTGAGACCGATTAAGTTAGAGGTCTTTTGTACTTGCCTGTTGGTTTTGCTTAGTTCCCGCGCTTTATACATTAACGGTTGATCATTATTAACAGTTGGTGTTTTTTGTCATTATGTCTAAGGATGCGAAAGAGCATAAGCTCTCTGGCTTTAAGAAATGTACTAAATGTGGTTATAAGATGTCTCACTAATGGACACTATGTTTGTGTGTATTGTCTGGTGGCTATTCACCTCCAGGAATCTTGTACATTTTGCCATGCATTTAGCCTGCGTATTCTTCAGGAGAGGAAGAACTAACTAATTTTGAAAGGACTAATGAAACCCTCCTTCGAGGAGGATTTGGGAAAGGCTTCTAGCTTAAAGTCCTCTCCCTCTCTAAGAGTAAAACTTCTAAGGGTAAAAAGCGTTCTCAGGCTCCATCTGTATCCTCGGAGCCTTCGGAGAAATTAGTGAACTCTACTGTGGCATCCTCTGCTCCACTGTCCTCGGAGCCACAGGAAGTTAGTGTATTGACTGAATCTGCTTCGGCTCCAAGTTCCTCGGAGCCAGTTGCGGAGGTGATAGTTAGGAGCCATTCTCCAAATTTTAGGCCGATTTCTCCTCCTCGTAGGTCTCCTTCGGAGAGGATGTCTAGATCGCCTTCTTTATCTTTTAGGTCCTCCAGGACTCTTTCAGATGTGGATGTAGATAGAGTGGTGCAGAGACTGCTCCAGTCACCGGTACTGGCAAAATAGTTTTCGGCTCCAGCCCAGTCGACTCGGGAGCCTGTCACCCAACCAGCATTAATACTTCCGATTTGAATCTCCGCTTTCGGAGCCACAGTGGTTGGCGCTGTCTGATGTCCCTAGATCGGCTCTGATGGCCCATCCTGGCTTATCGGCTCTGGCTTCAGCTCCAATCCCGTCTGCTCAGTCCACGGGGTCCAGGACTCATGGTTCCTCAGTCGGACCCGAGGGGGAGGGCTCTGGTCGCTTTTCGGCTCCTAGTCTCCCTCTTGGTGCTTCAGTACGGGGATGCCCGACCCCTACTTCGGCTTCGGATGTCCCTTCTGCTCAGAGGTCTTCCATGGCTGGTCGATCTTCGGAGCCCGGGGGACCAGCTCTCGAGGCCATGTGGAGTGCACTGGCCAGGCCCTCAGCGACCTCATTCTGCATGGACACTGTCCTCGCCAGATGTTCTTCATCTCACATTGCTGCAGTCCTTCAAG
>NC_056738.1:548331583-548361198 GCF_019279795.1 Protopterus annectens | reverse complement strand
ATTTTAATGATGTTACTGTAATATTATTTTAGAAAGTAATTGTTTTTAAACTGATTTTAAAGCTAATTATTAATTGTTCCATTGTTTTATTGTATTGATTGGTTTACTATGATGGTTATAAAAGAGTATTGGTATGATATAGGATGTATGTTTTTTGTTCTGATGAAGATACTAGAAAACACAGTTTTTTGGATTACAGCGTTGTGTGCTTGACTGGTTTGTTATTAAAGCCGTTTTTTTTGGATTACAGCGTTGTGTGCTTGACTGGTTTGTTATTAAAGCAGTTTTTTACCAACTTCGTTGTTTCAAGTCTTGGACCCTTATTTGGCTTCTCCAGAGCGAATTTTGTTTGGTTATTGTGTGTGTGTGTGTTTGTGTGTGTGTGTGTGTATGTATATATATGTATATATATATATGTATATATACATGTGTGTGTGTATATCTAAGAGGTTACAAGTTCCATTTTCATACCCTGCCAAGGCCAGGTGGATGGCCAGACCTTCCAAAACATCAATGGACAGAGGCCTTAAACCAGATGGAAGCTCTTTTGGCTATGAAAGCCATAGAACTGATTCCACTTTCAGAGATGGGACAAGGTTTTTACTCAAGGCTCTTTCTAGTCCCCAGGAAGCAAAACTCATCGAGACCCATTCTGGATCTGTCAGTCTTGAACACCTTTCTAGAGATTCCAAAATTCAAGATGCTTACTCTACAGCAGCTACTTCCACTGCTGTCCAAAGATGCTTGGATGGTAACTTTGGATTTAAAGTAAGTGTATTTACACATTCCATCAGGCAGGAACGCAGAAAATACCTCTGGTTCAAGGCCGGATCGAGGCACTTTCAATTCTCTGCACTGCCCTTTGGATTGTCTACTGCGCCCAGGGTCTTGGGAATTCAAATTTACCCTTATCTGGATGATTGTCTAATGCAGGCAGACAGCAAGGATGTCTTACTCCAGCATCTAGAATTTGTTCAGAACCTCCTCAAGTTCCTGGGTTTCTCTGTAAACATAAAGTCAAATTTGACACCCTCACAACAGATAACTTTTCTGGGTGCTCTTCTAAACACCACAACCCAGATGGCATTTCTAACCTCCGAAAAACAGTTACAGTTTGCTTCAACTTTCAAAACCTTGGCAACTTTAACTCCGCTATCTGCAAGGAGATTCCTGCAGGCTCTGGGTTACATGGCCTCCTGCATCCTTCTTGTACCATATGCAAGACTACACATGAGGAAAATACAGTGGTACCTAAAAAGTGTATGGTCTCAGCATTGCCACAGTTTAGACATACTTATCTCTCTCCTTCCTTGCCTTCAAAAGGAATTTCTTTGGTGGTCCAGGGCATGTACTCTAAACAAAGGGAAACCCTTCTGTCTGCCTCCTGCCACTCAGATTCTAACCACTGATGCCTCTGATTATGCTTGGGGAGCCCATTTTCAGGGCAACTGTGTGCAGGGCCTTTGGACAAAGGATCAGAAGCACCTGCATATCAATTTAAAGGAAATGTTAGCCGTCCAGGAAGCTCTACTGGCCTTCAGGAATCTTTTACATCCAGGACAGCTACTAATACGGACAGACAACACCACAGTTATGTAGTACATAAACAAGCAAGGGGGATCTCATTCCTACCCCCTTTGCAGACTAGCCGTGGATCTATGGAACACAGCTCTAGCTTGCAATCTGGACCTTCAAGCTCCGTTTCTACCAGGGAAGCTAAACTTCCTGGCCGACAGTCTGAGCAGAAACCTTTCGGATCCACACGAATGGATGCTGGACACCAAAATATTCAGGATGATAACAGCAGTCTGGGGATGTCCTCACATAGACCTCTTTGCATCCCACCTCAATCATCAACTACAGAATTTTTGCACCAGGACTTTCCACAAAGAAGCTTGGAAAGTGGATGCCCTATCATTCAGTTGGAGGAACCTTTCGGGATATGTCTTTCTGCCTCTTCCTCTTCTTCCACGGGTATTACTAAAGATAAAACAGGACAAGCCCAAGATGAAAATCTTGCTGGCCCCAAATTGGCCTCAACAGTTTTGGTACCCAACTCTGTCTGGAGCCCCCTTGGGTTTTACCTCAGTCTCCAAACCTTCTGTCCCAACATCAGGGTCCTCTCAGCCTGGCGGCCTGGTTAATCCAGGCCCTTTGATTTCTTCTTTCCTACCCAAGCAGGTTATGGATGTCATTTTGGAAACCAGGCGTCCTAGTACTAGAAAATCTTATGCAGGAAAATGGAAAAGATTTTGTTCCTGGATGCAGGCTCAGGATTCTGATCCTCTTCTTCCGAACATTCCTTTAATTTTACTTTACTTGACAGATCTCTTACACAAGGGCCTCTCTTTCTCTTCCATTAAGATTCATGCCTCTGCTATTTCTACTCATTATAATACAGACCCTCCAATCTTTTCCCACCAGCTCATGAGACAGTTTCTCAGGGGAGCTAAGAACTTAAGACCTCCTAGATCTCCTCCCATTCCTGCTTGGGATCTCAACTATGTTTTGGAAAAACTGACCTTGCCTCCTTTTGAGCCTGCCGCTTCTTCTGACATCAAGTTTTTATCTTGGAAGACATCTATTCTTTTAGCCCTAACCTCTGCCAGGAGAGTTTCAGAGTTGCAAGCTCTTATGGTTGTGGAGCCTTATATTATTTTTCATCAAGACAGAGTGTCTTCTGAGGACTAATCCTACCTTCATGCCTAAGGTGGTTTCCAAAGTGGCTTTAAATCAGATTATCCACTTGCCTACCTTTTTCCCCACTCCTCAAAATAAAGGGGAAAGGATCTTGCATTCCTTGGATGTACACAGACAACTACGTTTTTACCTGGACAGAACCAAGGACATCAGGAAATCAGAGCAATTGTTTCTTATGCTTCAAGTTCCCAAGGTAAAGCCATTTCAAAACAGACCATTTCTAAATGGATTGCTCATGGAATCAGATTTTGTTATTCTCACCATGGAAAGCAAATCCCAGGGAGTATACGGACTCATTCCACCAGAGCTGCTGCCACTTCTGCGGCTTTTCTCAGGGGAGTTCCTACCAAGGACCTTTTGGAGGCTGCAACTTGGAGTTTAGTGCATACTTTTTCTAAGCACTACAATCTACCTCTGTACTCTAAATCTAGGGCAGGCTTTGCCTCTGCAGTCTTGCAGGGCCTTTTAGCCGCCCCTTCTTCTTTATGACCACCTCCCTTTCTTTCAGCTTTGGGATTCTACCCTACAGTTATGACTGCAGCAGTGAAATATGATGAACATAGTACAGTTGTGTACACCTACCATAAATGTAGATGTCCGAGTGTCTTCACTGTTGCAGTCTGGGTTTCACTCCCTCCTATCCCCTCTTGTTTTTACTTTTGTGTGGTTCCTTTTTTCACCATTCTTCTGAGGTGTATTTGCAAAGGATATGGGACCTTTTTCATTTTGGGACTCCTGACAATCTGGGGCAAGAAAGACTGGAGAAGATGGCGTCGGCTGTCAGCATTGTACTACTGGCGCTCTGACGTCAGGGAGCATGGTTGAACAGCCGATGCCGGACCCAGACTTTGGGATTCTGGCCGACCGAGGACTGCCTGCCGGCAGGGGAGAACCCTACAGACATGACTGCAACAGTGAAGACACTCTAACATCTACATTTATGGTAGGTGTACACAACTGTACTTTTGGGAGAATGTACTATTTTGAAAGATAAACTTCTTAGGAAAGAAATGCTTTTTATTTTGAAATTTGGTACCTTGGAGCCCTTTGGGCTTAAAAAGGAGTGTAATTGGAAGTATGTAATTTAATTATTGAATAATTGTGGGAGGGGTATCATTGTTTTGTGCAACTATAACTAATGTATTTAAAGCTGCTTTGCAAAGTTTTTTTTTTTTACTCTTGGAAGGCTGTGTGTAAGCCAAGGCGCTAAATATTTTAATAAATTTGGATTTCTACTTCTTGTTAGTAGCCTGCTTTTGTCGATTTTCTGTGATGCCTAATGTTTGTAATTAAAATTGTTAATGTGGTTTGTTTTTCATTTATACACATGTAAGATTGCTTGAGTCATACATTATAATTTAATAAATATGTTTTTTGTTTAAAAAAAAATACTGCTTTTATCTTGCTGTCCATATCCATAGAAAAGAGCTTGCAGTTTCTCAATTTTTGTATTATCTTTTGTTTAGTTTCTCCTGCATATCCTTAGCTGGTATAACTGAATCCTTTTAATTCATACTGCTAAATACTTCATTTTATCCTGCCCCCATAAATGTGGGTTTTGCTGGACCTGTTTATGTACGAGTACAGTCTTTTATTTTTGACAGGCTAGAATATTTATACAATTTTTTTTTGCCTTATCGACTGTCCATTAATTCCCTGCGTTTCAGTGTGCTCTACCACGGATACATCCAGTCTGTATTACCTCTTTTAAGTCGTTTGATACTGTCCCCGAACTTAGCAGTATCCTTTTGCATATTTTGTAATGTTTGGCCAGTAGAAGTTTTGCACAAACCTTTTCATATCCTTTTTATGGTCATAAAAAAGTGAAGTAAATCTGCTTTATGGTCATAAATCAACTGCTTCGTCTGTATTCCCTGTGAACACTGAGTTCATTGTCTGCACCACAATCTCCTTTTCCAGTATATATTCACGGATTTTGCTTTCAATGATTAGGCATTCCTTAGATTAGCCCTGTAAACTTTTTTGAATGGGGGGGAATTTTCCATGGTTTTGATTTGAATTTAGAATATGCCTTGTATGTTTTTGGCAATTGCAGGGTACAGGTGGGCAGAAGTAAAATTCAGGAAGACTCCGTCTGGTTTCGGAAACCACCAAGCAGAGTCTGCAAAATCATTTGAGGCACATTTCTACAGTAGAAAATACAATATTTCACTTTACACACAGTTCTCTTAAATATTACACAGAAGGCAAATACAGTGCTACTTTTTACACTTTTGGCTGTTAAATGAGTATTTGCATGTATGCTTTGTTTTACACAGCTCAAATGCAAGTTTATGTTTATGCAGTTTCCTTTAGAAAGTCTGTTATCATTTTTAAAACATTATTCCAGTTTTTCTCACAAATGGTACTTATTGTAACAGTTGCTTTTGGAGAGACCCTATCAGCAGTGCTGATATTTACCTTCCTTTACTGTTTCCTTCCTTTGTTTCTTGCTGTAAGTAAAGTTGATAAACATTTTGTATTTTCTGTGCTGAATTACTTTTTGAGCTCATTGGAATTATTGAACATTGTTTGATTTTCGATTATGAAATAATTTAACAAATTGCATTAAGCTCATTCGCTTGAAAAATACCTCACTTTACCTGTTGCCATAACAAAAAAAATAAAAATTAATTGTATAGACTTTGACTTGAGCCATGTGTTGTGCAACGAGCTAGCTCTGATCATGCCAATAATACAAGTTGTTTTCTTCATTCCAGACAGTGATGCATTCATTTCACCTTGAGAGTATAAACAACTGTTGCAGGATAATTTTTAGGATTTACAAAAAAAAAACTGCTTTTTAATTCTAAAACTCTTGTCTTTGGTATTTTGAAATGAGTCTCGAACCTACATTTTTCAACTGGCTGAGGTGAGAATTTTTGTCAGAGATCTAGATATTGATGAAACCTATTTTACACAGTGTTACCACCTGTCCCACTTTGTGAGGGACAGTCCCTTTTTGGGCAGTTGTGTCCTGCAAAAAAATTGTAAAAATGGCAAATGTCCTGAGATTTTAGGACAAAATTATTTCCTATATTTTATATAATAGTTGCATAAAACAGTTATTCTATATCTGAAACACCTAAATGTTATAAGAAACAGAATAAGCAACTAAAATGCTACAAGAATAAGCTTTTATTTAGGCAAACAAGTTAAGTTCTGTCCTTCGTACTGGCCATGAGTATGATTCTGCTTGCAAAATCTGACGTTTGTACCAAACATGTCCCACTTTGGGCATTTGAAAAGGTGGCAACCCTAATTTTACATGGTTCATGTCAGAAATGAGAACCATGTACTGGACTTCCACTGTTCTTATTTTATGTCCGAGTATAACCTTTGTCTGGTTTTCTAACCACAGTGAGTTAGTATTGGTTACAGTATGCATTATGGTTGCTCGTGCTGTAGCAGTACATGTTTACTGTTCATATATCTTAGCAGTGCCTTGGGCTTAATATAGTAAACCAGCCTATGGCTGTACAGTGTGTCCTTATTGCTAACTAGGTAAGTCATTGTATTTGTATACATAGTGGGGTTGGAAAATCATGCAGATTTTTTTATTTTACACACCTACTTGTTTGTATACCTGATGGTAACACAAGAACACAGGTCATGGCCAAGGAGCAAATCTCTCCTGATGAGTGTCTTAACACAAACATCTAAGCATTTGAATGACCATTTCACTTCTTGCAACTTGACACTTTGCCTTCATGTTCTTTTTCAAGAAAAATGACTTGATATAAAAACAAAAGTGTAGGTGTAAAGTTTAAAAAAATTGAGTTTATTTGTGCAGGTGAATCCAAACAAGTGAGCGTTTTAACCATAGGAAGCATTGAACTCTGGCTCTTTCAGTAGCAGGGTATTATCTGTGTGAATCAGTGCTGTCCTTTTGGCTAGAATGTAGCAGATCAGCCTTCTGTATTAACAGGACTGGCATGATCCCGCAAACTGGTCACAAATTGTTATGGTTAAAGTGATAGCTTCTGAAAGCCAAAAACCTTATAGGTTCATAGGTTGATACTAGGCTATCTGCCCTAAGGCATTTATAAGCCTAGCCAGAGTGTGTTTGGCTTTCGCCACCCTTTTAGATTAGTTGACTGTGCTTCTGTATAGTAGGTCACAGAAGATAGCCCTTTTGAGGTTAGTTTACTGTGCCTCTGTCTAGTAGGGACACAGACGAGATCTTACCTTTATTCATCATTAAGTTGATTCTTTTGTTGTATTTATCTGATAGCAGTATTCAGTGTTTAGAGTAAAATTCTCACTGCAGTATTTTTGCAGAATGACTACCTCACAGCTGTCTGATCATAAGTGTAGTGGTAGACAAACTGCACCTAGGGATTTGTCATACTCTTGAACAACAGGTTTGTCGTTCAGCAAGTCTCATCCTCTGCATTTAAGGGATTTTCTCCTGATTCCTAACAGAAACTCCTTATCTTCAGAAGCTATTTCTGTATTTACTAAAGCTGAAGAAATTTCTACCAGAAAATCCTGTCTAAATAGAACAGATTTGCCTTATGAGCCCAAGGAAGTTTGATTGGCCTTTTCCCTTTCCCTGCTTACATTTGGAGTGCCTGCAGATATTTTGTGTGATTAAGATCTTTCTTTTCTTCTTTTATGTTCATATAGATCAGCCACAGCTTGCTTAAACCCTCCTGTATTTTAGAACAATTGTAAGATGTTTTCTTAAAGAGGTTTTGCACCTCAGTCTACCAGTTTGTCCAGAATCTCCTTCCTAGAATACTGGATTCTGTTCATTTTCAGCCACCTGAGTAGCAACATATGCAATTTTTACTTGTGTATCATTGCAGTGACCTTTGATCATGCTTTTTAGGGCTTTGCAGGGTGACTTGTTTCTGAGTGGATAGGGCTTATTGTTCTGGCTTGTATGTGCTGGGGTTTGTATTGAATCACGCTGACTAATGTATGGTAAGATTATAACATTTTGCAAATGTGATTTCACAACTACAGCTGAATTTTTTTAAACAGATTTATTGAGTCATCACTTGTGACTTTGGCAAATTTACGTTTATGCAAAAACTACAGCTGATCTTAATACTGTTTTGTATACCAGAACCCCTTGTTTTTTTTGTAGATGCACTAATGTTCTGAACACTAGTAGAATCGCACAAACATTTTAATCATTTTTGCAGTTGTGATACTGTTAAAATGAAGTATGACATGTTTGCATTTATTCAGGTTGGCATATGCTGCTACTGCAATGTGTACCAGTTGAGGTTTGATGTCATTCTTGGGATGGAAGAAAATATAGTGATTATGGATGAAGTTAAGATGGTAACCTGTTTCCTTTGCTCCTGTGGCACAGAAGGATGAAGTCCTACCTGTGATGTAGTCATCCTTTTGTTGATTAGGTCATATGCACTGGAGAGTGCGGGGTTGTGATGAGTGTTAATGAAGTTTGTTAGCCCAGTATAAACCTATGAACCTGAGTGAGCAGGTGTTGTCAGCTCCTCTTCTTGGTGGGGGGTGTGATTTTTGGCTCACTATTTTGTGGACATGTACCCTGGAACACTGGGCATACCTCCTGCAGGAGCACAGGCTATATAGGGGTGAGGATTAGCATATGGATGGTGGCATTCATCTTCCCTGTGGTCTTCAGCACTAACAGAGCTGTAGAGAGCCACTGTGGTGCTTAGGAACTCAGATGCAGGGGGAGGGAGAGGAGTTCACTGGGTCTGATAGTCTGGCTTGCTGCCTACTGTTCTGGCCCCTGTCTCTCCTCAGGAATGAATAAGCTAACTATTTTCTCTAGCTAAGGAACAACTAGGACAGAGGGCTTGTGCCTGAGCTGGAAAGTGCCTTTCTGTTATCTGTCAGAGAGGAAAGACATGCTGATTGGGTGAAGAAGGGGTGCCAGTGTGCATGACTCAATTTGTAAAGACAATTAAAAAAGAAAAAAAGCCATTTTGTTATACTACTGCAGAAATTTTTCTGTCTTTGTGGCATACCCTCACCCAGAGGAAGTTGTCTAGTACCTTGCATTTCTTGCAGAGCTCTAACAATGGTGACATTATTAATTGCTGTATCTATCTGTATGTATCATGTAGCTAAAAAGTTCCTGAAGCCAGATGGTACCCCCTATATTGATGATGTCTGGGCCCCAGTGTTAGCTGGTTCAGGTGAGGCTTTTTTTTTCTCAGTTGTACAAGCAGTTATAGCTTGTCCCCTGTGCATTTTCCGTATTTATTTCTAGATACTAGATTGATGAATTTGTTTTGTAGCTCACTTTTTTTGACACTTTATGCAATGGAGATTAAATTTTTCTTTAATGAGAGAATGGGGGATCTTTCTGAAGACCACATCCATAACTGTGACTGAGAAACAGGATTCATTAAGTGAAATGCTGCTTAAATTACCTACTTGTTACTTGACTGAGGTTATGAACTAGAAAACTTAATGTTACTGTGGTCTACCCATTAAATGTGATTCTATCTTTGGAACTGTGTATAAAATGTTTTGTTAAAAGATTTGTATGATTGCACAAACGCATTAAGGGAAGGGACTGTTTGCCAGTAAAAGTTAAACAAAGCACTGAATATGCAAAGAAATTTCATTTTGGAAAGGCAATGTTTCAGGGGATGCTGTATGGCATTTTTCATGTATACCACTTTATTAACTGCTATTATGTAAGCACAGCAAACATTCTGAATCAAAAAGATAAAATCTAACAGCATCTCAACCCAGTTGATAAACTTTATGAATGGGTACATTTTCAAGAATGAAAAATCATTTAACCTGTCAACTAATATTAAATGCAAAGAACTACTAATAGTCTGGAACATTTCAAATACGTCAGTTCAACAAAACTTGCTATTTAACGTTCAGCCTAGCATCATGAAAAAGAACAGTTTTTGGAAGTTCAAGACATTTAATTTCTTTCAGCAGTGTTATCAAATTCATTGATGTAAAAGAATGTGGTTGCTTCCGTTTTTTAGTAATATGTTTTTTTAACAGTGAAAAAAAATTAAAAGCAGTTATTTCCACTTTAGAAAGCTTTGTAGGTTTGGTTATACCCCAAAAGAATACTTTGGGTATAAGGGTTGTCATCCCACTTCACATAGCTTGTAGGTTAGCTTGAAAATGCATTAAAAATTTGATAATTTAGGGCAGTTCCAGTAAATGTGCATCCAGTCAGCTAGATCTTGGTTCCCACATTTCCAGCAAAAGAAAAAAAAAAAAAAAAAAATAACTATTGGGATATTAATCTGGGAAGTTCTTGCAGGAGTATAAAAAGCATGAATTAATATTGCCAACTGAAAAACCTTTTTATTTTGTTGTATACCTAGGAAGCATAAACCACTTTAAACAGGACTCCATAAGATAGCAGGTCATTTTCCCCCATATTATTCTGTACCTGTTATTGATCTTTTTCCTTTGAATAAAAATATGAAGGGGATTACTTATTTGCCTTCCTTGCAATATGTCTTGATTTCTGTTGAATAAAAACTAAGAAATCAAAGGGCTTTGAACATATAAAACCTTTGTGCTTCTCAAGATCAAGGATCTTTAGAGATCATCAGCTTGGGTCCCCAGCCCAAGTCACTGAGGGAACAGCTCATTTTAAACAATGCTACCTCTACAAATAAATGCCTCCAATATCTTAAATCCTGACATTCCCTCGGTGAGTGTTTATCATTTAAGGGAGGAAAGAAATTGAGAATCTCAGATTGACATGCACCCTCTCTCTCTCAATCCCTTAAATATTGTTTTCTAATGTTTGTAAAGTGGATTTTTACCTCAACCACAGTGCATGCACTTTTGAATGACTGCCCAGTCCAGTTTCACACCACAAAATCATACAGTCCATAGATACCCCCAGTAAAACAAGAATTAACCATTTTAAGGTGGAATAGTTTGATTCTGTGCTCATCATAAGAAAGTATTTATATTGAACTTCCATTTGTATAATTATCAAGGTCTAGGAAGCCAAGTCCTCCCAGAGAAGCAGAAAGAAACAGTTATCATTGTGTCCAGCTCTAGCCCATACAAAATTTAAGATTTGGCTTGTTGATTGTGTTAACAATCTAACCTCTCCCGAGTGCATAATATCGTGGGTCAGGCATAGTATCAGAGTGAGTATAAACCAGATAATGGCTTGAAACCTCTGAGGAATATATAAGCTGATTAATTTCCACTGCTGGAATAGACTTTTAATTTATGACTTCTTTATGTATTTGGAGAGAGTGTTTTTTTACAGAGGAGTCCCAAGTACTGTATGGAGGCATTTTTCCCCAAAAAAGGTATTGCTGAACAAGGTTTGGCGATGGAGCATAATGAATTTTAAGAGCCTCTGTATCTGATTGTCCTTTTCATTCTTCTTCAATGTATGGGTTATGGATCCAACCACTGATCCTACTCTGCTGCATTCCACAGACTTAGATCCAACTGTCAAGCTCCTTCCTCTTCCGCATTTGTTGCAGTCTCGCACGGGAGTGGATCCTCTTTCTGTGCAACTTATTAACTTGTTTGAGTTATTTGTGTTTTCTTTAAGAATCCTTCTATATGTAACTTTATAAATCTTTTCTCTCTTATTCTTGTAGTTTCTCAGAGTCTGTACCATCAGTTCTTCTTATCTTTGTTAGGTAAACGTGTTACATGCCGTTGTTGGCACTTTTTTTTTTTATTAGCTTCCCTTCCTTACCCCATTGTTAGGGTATCTTCCACTACCATTGTTGGTAGTTTCTTTCCCTTAAAAATAAATCTTTTTCCTCTTTTCTCCTCATAGAACTGTGGCTGAGATGCCAATAAAGTTTATAAAATGCACTTCCTGTGGGCACAAAATCCTAAGTTCGGATGCCTACATGGAGTTTTACTGTTTTAGGGACAGCACTCCTTGATACGAACTGCACTATTTGTGCTGCTTTCAGTTTGAGGGCTGTTGCAAATGGGACTAAGTTAGTTTTCAAAGAATTATTGCCTTCTGCCTCGTCTTGGGGTCAAACCCCTAGCAAACAAAAGCATTCTATAGCTATGTCAAGAATCTCAATGACAACACCCAGATCTGCTCTGAGTTGCAGCACAACGGCATGAAAGTTACAGAACTAACTGATATTGCCAACATCCTGGCAGATAGTTTCAGTGCTAACTTTACCCACCTCTCACCCCCTAAAGGGCCCATATCTACACAGGAAGAATGCCGAGTTCCTGTAATCACAACTAGTCAGGTAAAAGCTGCACTCTCTAAAGCCAAAAACACAGCATCCATGGGACCGGACAACATCCCAGGCTGAGTTTTACACGAACTTCAGAACAAACTGGCTCCCCACCTAAGCACCAAGTTCAATCATAGCCTTACCCGCCAGGCTTTGTGCCCACTGAATGGCGCACAGCAACAGTTATCTCACTCCACAAAGGGGGAGCCACCACTGATCCCAGGAACTATCTCCCTATTAGCCCGACGAGCCTGGTCTGTAAGGCCATGGAACGTATCATCATGGAACTCGTAAACAAAGACATTGGTAACCTCCAAACTCTGGACCCCACTCAGTTCGGATTTGTGAAAGGCAGATCATGCCTCCTGAACCTGTTTGACTTCTTTGAGGCAGTCACCAAAGCTGTAGATGAGGGTAAGGTGGTTCACACAGCCCATCTTGACCTCGCCAAGGCTTTTGACACCATCCCCCATTCTAGAATTATAGTTAAACTCACTAAACTAGGTATAAATCCCTATGTCCCAAGATGGGTCGCCAACTGGCTCACTGACAGAACCCACAATAAAAGTTGCAGACTCCAAATCTGACTTCAAACCAGTGACAAGTGGAGTACCACAGGGTTCGGTCCTGTGACCTCTCCTGTTAGCCTGTACTTCAGAGAAGTAGATACCAAACACAGAAGGCCTTTGGCTAACTAAGTTCACAGATGACTGCAAACTAGGAGCCATAGTCGTGTCCCTAAATGATGTGGACATCCTATAGAAGAGCCTCACTGAGACATATGACTGGTGTCAGATCCATGGCCTCAAGCTCAATGCCAAAAAGTGCATAGTCATCCCCTTGGTAAAAACTCTCTACCAATGAGCTACCACATAGGCGGCAGTTTACTTATTGCCAAATGTATGATAGAGATCTTGGGACCCAGGTGGACAGTAGTCTCTTCTTTGATCACATCACCACAGTAGTCAGGAAATCCTTCTAAGTGGCACACCTCATCACAAAAGGGTTCTCATCCAGGAAAAAAGAGGTCACTGTTCCCCTCTACTCGACACTCATTAGACCCATTATAGAGTACAATGCCCTTTTTGGAGTGTGTCTCTCAAGACATCTGCAGCAGTTCGAAAGGCCACAGAAGTAACTCACAAAGAGGATTACTGGCCTCAAACAGATGCCCTTCACTGACAGTCTCAAAAACCTCCAGCTTTACTCCGTAGCATATCGCCTACTCCGAGGTGATTTCTGCCTAACATATAAAGCTATATCAAACCTACAGCTGTTGGACATGCTACACCTAAAGAAATCCCAATCCCTCAGAGCTACACGCTCTAGGAACCTAAACCTTGTCACCACAATAAACAGAACATGCTGGAGGGATAGATTCCTGTCCCAGAGACTTCCCATTACTGTGGAACAAGCTACTCCTGTATGTCAAGCAAAGTTCCTCATTAGCACTCTTCAAGAAAAATCTTGAGTGGATGGGAAATTGGAAATGCACTCAGGGAATCGCTTATCTGCTTGAGGGAATCTGCTTGACAGGGGCATAGGAAAATAACTTTCTTGGGTGGCGTAAGCCAGGGAACCTTGTTGGCTAGGTTTACTTAGGCCCTTGGGCCGATAGCCTGGTACCTACCTATGAGCCTATAAACATTCTAAGGCTCCTATGCAGCATAGGAAAAGGTTTCCTTCTAAATAACTGAAGTCTCTGTCTACCTTAGAGCCTTATCAAAAAATTCAAGGATCCTCAGATCATACTTTATTGTAGCCGAAGAGAAAAGCTTCCGATCCCAATAACTTGGATCTAATGATTATTTCAGGTAATTCTGCTTCACAGTCTTCAGATCCAAAACATTTGGATCTGACTTCTGGCATTTCTAAGACTCCTAGAGCTTGTTCACCTGAGTTTATTGACCCATTTTCTCCTGGACTCACTTCATCCCTGTTTAGTCCTTTACCTCATCTGCCAGTTCCTGTAGGAGTCTTTCTGAGGCTGAAATGGATAGAATGATGAAGTTCCTCAGAGCTCAAATACAGATTGGTGTTGTACTGTCTCCGTCCCCCATCAGATCTGTGAGCCTCCATTCTACTTCCCATATAGTTAAATCTCTTCCTCAGATCTGTCCTTTGATTTTTGAGCTCTCAGATCCAATTGTTCTGAGAGAACCTGTGTTGGAGCTGAAGAGGGTTACATCTTCAACTCGAGCAATTTCAATGACTAGTTCTACCCATATTCTCTTGGGGTGGGATAAGTCTCGGAGCCGAAGCATTGGCATCGTATCCGTGGGGCTGGGATCTGCTCTATGCTGTCAGAGCCGTTCTTGCCTCTCAAAACATCGGCATTGAAAATAGCTCAAGTCTGTCTCTCTCCTCGAGACAGATCAGGGCACAGTCACTGTTTGTCTGCCTTTGATGTTTCAGCTACAGTGTGACTGGCCATGGTTTCTCTTGATCCATCTGCTTTTGGTGTAGTGGAAAGAATGTTCTCTCATCCAAGCGACCTGGAGTCTCTCACATTTTCAGATACTACATCTTTTCCCCCAAGGGATCCAAGCTGTGATCCCATCAGCCCTAGTACCAACTAGTGTCCAGACAGTTTTGTCAGAGGAACTACCCCTCTCTTCGGACACTTCCCCAGACCATCCCACTGAGGAGGTTCCCTGTGAAAGAACATATAAAAGGAGGCACATAGATTCCCCCATGGAATCTGTCACAGAAGATACTGACTTGGGGGAGGGTCCTTCAGATCACCACCTGATGTCTCATTCGGTGACATTTTGGAGATCCTTAAGCAGAAAGGTGTTCGGGCCTTCCTCAGAGGAGTCAGTATTTCTGGAAACTTTTAGTGCTGGCCATTCTGCATCTTTGGTGACTCCCACAGATGATGAGCTCATTGACCTAGTCTGTTGCTGGGTGTGAAATGAACTGTATTCTGTTGATACAGTCCCATGTTGTCCAGCTAGGATTTTGTCTCCTCCAAAAGATGCACCACATTGGAGCAAAGGAGTACATGTTGATGCTATGGTTGTGGTGGCAACCACTAAAAAAGGAGCTGGCAGAACAGAGCTCCTCTGTCCATCCCCCTAAAAGAGTCTGGGGCATTGGACGGATTTGGAAAGTGTGTATTTGCTTCAGTGACCTTTTGCCTTTGAGGTTCCTGAATTTGGCACACTTTACAAGGCTGCAGAGGGAATTGACCAAAGAGCTCTCCAAATCCCTGTGAGTCCATGTCTGCGGAGGACTGTAAAAGATCTTCCTCGCAGCTGGCCACTCTCATCTATTTCCAATGTGCCCATGACCTTTATTTCCCATGCTGCAGAGGGTACCTCACGGGGTGGATGGTTCAGGTAGTGCCGTACGGAGACGTGCTTGGATGTGGTTATGCGACTATGCGGAGCCTTTCAAATCCTCTTTCATCAATACTCCTTTTGATGGAACATAGTTTGGTCCTTCTGTGAAAGAAACAATTTCCAGTAGTGAATAGGAAGAGAAAGACCCTGCCTGCCTTAGGGATTCACTTTTTACCCCTCGGCAATTATTTTTACAGAATAAAGGAGGAGGCAAGAAAATGCGGTTCTGTAAATTCCAAGGTTCTTTCCTGGATTCACGTGAGCACTTCTCCATCCAAGGCAGAGCAGGGGAGTTAAAATGGAAGATGCCATCCTCATGTCGTAGGAGGGCCGCAAAACCAGAGATCCCTTTCTAGATGGACCTTTTCAGCACCCCTGAAGGGCTGCTGGACTGCTTGCCTCTGGAGGCAGTTGAGGGATGCTTGTCTTTGTTCCAAGACACCTGGACTACTATAACACAAGATTCATGGGTGCTGAAAATATCCAGAGGTTATTTCATTCCATTTTTCCAGAAGAAGGCTTCCTGATGTCCCACCCAGTCAGAGAGAAGCTGTAGCTCAAGAAATTTGGAAGCTGCAGGACAAGTTATCCAGGAGGTTTCACCAGACCAAAGAGTATTCAGAACCAACTTGAGGTTCCTTTAGTGCTAAAAAAGACAAGGGACTGAAGACCAGTTTTGGATCTAAGCAATATGAAACCAGTATGTGAGGAAATCAAAGTTCTGAATTATCGCTGTTCAGTCCATTCTACTTTTTATGCAAGGAAGATTGGATGTGCTCAGCTGATCTTCAAGATGTATGCTATCACATCAGAATAAACAGATGCTTCCAAAGATAACTGCGCTTTTGGTTGGGAGCTAGTCACTGTCAGTTCAGAGCCCTGCCCTTTGGACTCTCCACAGCCCCCAGGTGTTACCAATTGCATGTCAGTGATAACAGTAGTCTTGCTTCCATTAACATGTTACTATATGCATGCATTTTGATGGAATCTAGTTAAGTGGTCTATTCTTCGACATCCTCTGTCCTTCCCAGTCAAACTTACTCTGGTGTAAAGAAACCATCTTCATTGGTGGATTCAGTTGGACGACATTTACATAGCTTGCCTCTTTGTTCTTTCTCCCCCAGTGACCATGGTGACCGCAGACACCTTTGAACCGAGGTGGTGGGACATTTCTTGGGAAGGACAGTCCAAGGTTTGTGGTTCCCTCAAGAGACTAGTTCACACATCAGTGTCCTGGAGATAAGAGCAAGACCTATTAGCCTTACAGACATTTCAACATGCTCTCCCTCCAGAGACTGTTACAGTTCAAACTGACGAACATGTCTGTAGTCCAGTACATTAACAAACAAGGGAGAATCCAGTCTTATCCTCTGCATTGAGAAGCTATGAGTGTGTGGCAGAGGGTGATCTCTTCCAACCCCTTTCTATTGGTAGTGCATACAGAGAAATCCACCGTACTAGCAGACAAACTCAGCAGGTCCATTTTGATGCCTCACAAGTGGTCTCTCAATCAGTTAATGGAGGAAGATATTTTCTGTCATTGGAGCCAACCTTGCTGTAGTCTCTTTGCAGCTACCCTCAGCAACAAGTGCAGCAGGTATTTTGCCCCGATCCTCCCTCAGGGGGAGTCATCGAGAAATACTCTAGTCCAAATTGGCCCTCCAGTCTCCATTATGTTTATCCCCCATTTCTTCTGATTTCCAAATTCCTACAGAAAGCTAGTCTGTTGAGGAGCGCTGTTATCCTTATTGCTCTGCATTGGCCTTGCAAGGTATGGTTTTCCTTCCTTTGGTCTCATCTTTATCCTCCTTGGATACTGGACCCCATTCCAGATCTTCTGTCTCATCCCTCAGGGATGAAGCATCCCAATATCCCAGGCCTCAAACAAATTGCATGGTTTCTCTAGTTCCATTAATAGCTAGACAGTCCAGACTTTCCATCCTGGTTCATCACATACTTTTGTCATCCCAGAAAGATTCAACTAAGGATTTACAATAGTAAATGAAAAGATTATCAATCTGGGCCCTGAAAAATGGCAATGATCCTTTTACTGCCCCTATTTAAGTACAGGAGTTTTTAACTTCTCTTTTTAGGGAAGGTGCTAGTTTTTCCACAAGCAAAGTACAGTTGGTAGCCATATCAAATTTTCACTCTGGAGATAATGCTTTGTTTTTGGCTGCTTTCAAGTTGTCCAAGGCTTTTCTAAAGGGTACCTTTTTACTCAGGCCTCCAGTCCTTGGCATTTAACAGTAGTACTTCAAAAGGTTGTTGAGTCAACCCTCAGCAAATACTGATCTAAAATTTCGGTTTTGAAAAACAGACTTTTTAGTTGCTATTACTTCTGCAAAAAAAAAAGAATTTTCACATACCAGGCTCTCTCATCCAAATCCCCTTACATTGTTTTTCACAAAGATAGTAACTTTACAAACAAATCCTTCCATCTTACTAAAAGTAACCACTGAATCAAACATAAATCAAAACTATTCATTTACCAGTCTTCTTCCCAAATTTTTGAATAAGAGTGAATACATGCTACATCTGTTAGATGTACATAGACAACCACATTTCTAGTTCTGCGGGACAAGATATTTCAGAAAAATGGACCAGTTTCACTAAGCAGCCTGTGATCTCCAATTTCTAAAGTTACCTTGGTTAAATGGATAACCAATTGCATTTCCTTTGTACATTTCTAACAAGGTCTGTCCCCAACAAAACCACCTAAAGCTCATTCAACTAGCTCCATGGCCACCTCGTCTGCCTTCTGTTCTAGAACTTCTATTGATGATGTTTGTACAGCAGCCACTTGGTCTAATGCACATGCCTTTATTACTCATTACAAATTAGGCATAATTTCTAGAAGCAGATCTGCTTTTGGTCCAGTGGTTCTCCAGAATGTCCTTCAATGAAGGCTACCCAAGATTCACGTGGTTGGGGACTCTATCCCGTATGCTGAGGAAGAATGAAAAGAGCAACATGAGATATTAAATTTATGTACTCGCCATAACTGTGTATCTGTGTTGTCCATTTTCAATCTTTCGCAACTTCCCTTCCTCCGTCCCTTTTCCTGTAATCTTTTGGAGTGACCTGATGGACTTCTGGAACCTGTTGTTCAGGTTTGACCTAGTTCTGTTACTCTACTATCTTCCTTTTTATATTCTAAGAAGCAAACTTGATCTGAGGTATTGTGGGCAACTAGAGCATTTTAGGTAGAGGGAGAAGCTTGAGAGTTGGTTCCGTAAGTCTGTGGAATGCAGCTGTGTCGGATCTGTAACCCATACTTTGAGGAAGAATGAAAATGGACAACACAGATGCATATTTATATTGAGTACATAACTTTAATTTTCTGTACATTGATATTTTATCCGAAAAATCTCCAAGCTTTACAGTAACTTAATTTTTGGCCAATGAGCTTCTGGATTTCAAGTATAATAGGTCATCTGTGTATAATAGCTTGTGTGTTGGACATGCCATCAAGTGCCCCTTAATTTCAGACTAATTTTAATTGCTAGTAGCTCCAAATTTAAAGCAGAAAGAAGCCAGTGATAATGGGCATCCTGACCTTGTACTCTGACAGTTCAAAAAAAGAACAAACTCCTATTTTAATCTGAGCCTAAGAGCCAATGTACAATCCTCTGTAGTGACTGTACAAAAATATCAGGAAAACTATATGCTGCAACAAAACGAGTAGAACGTTGCAAGTGATCCTATCAAAAGTGGCATCAGAAGATGTTTTTTCTGCTTGGCAGAATCTTAAATTGTTAAGGTTTTTGTTAAATTATCAAATGTCTGAACAGAAATAGAAATCTGTTCAAAATTTATCAAGGAAGGTAAGCTTTTGGCTACTGAAGAAACAAAAATGAACATAAAGAACTTGTGGATTAAAACTGAACTTGGTTTGTAGGAAAACAATTGTAGAGGGTGTTTGGTTTCTGAATGAGTGAAATTGATACCTGGAGTACCTTGTAAGTATACAGAATTAGCAGGTTGCAAAGGGATTGAAAATAATTTTCCCCTTCAGTATTTCTGCAGGGAGTCCATAGAAGCCTGGAGACCTTCTGTAAGGCAACTTTTTAAGGGCTTGTCTGACCTTTTCCTGGAAGATTGCAACCGCCAGTAGAACTTGGTAATCTCTTGCTCGAGAAGGTAAGGGGCTTGCACCCAGGAACCAGCCCAGCTTGTCTAAAAGTGTAAGATTCGTCTCTATGAAGATGAGCAAAATACTGGGCAAAGGCACCCAATATTTCCGAAGGATTAGAAATGTCCTTAACACAAATGATTTCTTAACTTTATGGATCATCCTTTAAATGATCTGTTTGAAGCTGTACTACCAATAATTTCAGGCTGCTTGGGGGAGTTATAAAATATTTTTAGTTCCACTGTAGAACAGTTTGCTTTAAATTCCAGTAACCAGTTAATCATATGTGTTTAGTCTGTCATTAACGTAATAATTTCCTCCTTATGATCTGTTAAATAATGCCCTTGTTCCTCAAGGAGACGTCTCTGAAGCTATTTAAGCTTGGTAGCTGTCTAAGGAGAGAGACTGCGGTGGTGGTGCTGCGGGAGTGTTGTCGCCTCACAGTAAGATGTCCTGTTCGGTTCTCAGCTAGAGCGTCTTCTATGTGGAGACATGCATGAATGGGCGTAACTTCGTTGAAGGTTGTGCGTCATGGCCGGCAACTCTGCATATAAAAATCTACTGCCAATCATTATCGGACCGGAGTTTCGCTGTGGCGACCCCTAACAGGGAAAAGCCGAAAGACGCAACAACAAGCTGTCTAAGGAGAGACTGTATAGGTTGTAAAATGACCTTCATCCCACTGTTGAAAAAGGAGAATTTGAAGTCCACTTGGCCCATTCCAATCTGAAAGCAAGTCTTTATTTTTTCAAATACAGATCCTTTGCAATAAACCTAGTTAAGCTTTCAGTACATTTCAAAATGGTCTCCCTTTGTAAATGCTTGGACTCTTGACAATCCAGTGATGTCCTTCAAGGATGCATCTGCAGTCCTTACAAATGGGTTGTCCTGTCGTCAGGCAGCCGTTCGGTCGGCCGGATTCCAAAGTCTGGGTCTGGCCTCGGCTGGTGTCGCACTTCACCCGACGTCATAGCTGCAGTTCTTCGGCATCGCCATTTTCCCCAGTCTTTCTTGCATGGCGAAGCAGAAGCTGTTCAAGTGCCGGTCGGTCAGAACCAGAGATTACTACTACAATACTACTACCAAGACTTCTAAAAGCTAACTCTTTCTTGCCTCAGCCGATGTCAGAAAGAGTGAATAACTGTTTAACGTGTGGGAACCAAATATCTCATAAAGATTTCCACTCTTACTGCTTACCTTGTTTAGGCCCAGACCACGTAGCAGCTTGTCTAGCCTGTGTTTTAACCGTCGAATTTGCTGAGGAGTTTTTCGCTCAGATTTTGCTTACATTATGCCGCCGGATCCTCCGACCACGCAAATATCTAAAAGCGCAAGGAAAAGGACAGACACCCGCAGTCTGCGGTTTCGCGAAACCGCGGTTAAACCAACAGCGAGTGTCTGTTTCGCTGAAACCGAGCATGGTTCTTCCTTCAGCCGAAAACTTACCTCCTACCGAGGCCTCATCCAACCTGGTGGAATCGGCTTGAAATCCCACCTGCTCTTGCAGGTTCCCAGGAATTATCTGATACTATACCCTTGGATATTTCAACCCCTGCACGTGGAGCTGCTAGGCCACCTGCAACCATGTCGATTAAGGCCTTTGCCAGGGCTAAAGCAGCTAAATCTACCAAATCTGTGCCTGCTAAGACCCCCTCTCAGAGGCCTAGCTCTAGTTCACAAATGCTTAGTCTAGCAGAGGATCTCATTTCTTTGATCCGGGGATCCCAACCTCACCCAGACAGGGCCTCTCACCCACCTCCAGAGAAGAGGCCTAGAGCAGAGCCTTCTGAGCCAGTTTCTACAGATGACTCCTCTGATTCAGATAATTCAAACCCTCCAGAGGGCCCTTTCTCCCCTTATGAAGACTCTGATGCTGAAGAGTCCATTCCTTCTGCCTCTCCGCCTGAGGAATTTTCCTTTGGGGAAACCTTGCATGCTATGAGGGAACAATTTCAGTGGCAGGGCCAGGATTTTTCAGACTCTAGAAAAAGGCTTAGAACCTTTCTGCATTTACCACAGCATAGGCCTTTAGCCATCCCTCCAATTCTCTCTGTTGTGGATGATGCATTTAATGATGCTTGTACTGCTCCTGATTCACTACCTCCGGCCCCTGCTAAGCCCGATAGGTACTACAGGGTCCCGGACACACATTATCATTTGTATAAGGCTCCTTTTGCAGATCCCGAAACTATCTCCCAGGGACATAAGGCTGTAGCAGCTACCTCTGCCAAAACCCCCCTCCCCTCTGAAAGGGAATCCAGGTCCTTAGAGAGATGGGGTAAAAAAGTTTACACTTCTGCTACACTTTCAGCTAGGGCCTTGAACTGTCAATTCCACATGATCCAGTATCAAGAATTTATGTTAGACCAGTTAACTAAAAAACTGTCCTCGGATGAGCCATTAGACAAAAAATCTATTCAGGAAATGGTACATAACATTCAGCAGGTCAGTAATCATTCCTTAAAATGCGGCTATGATGCACTGGAAGCTTCCTTTAGATCAGCCATGACTGGCACAGTGATCAGAAGACAAGCATGGTTAAAAGAGCAGACCTTACCAGACCATGTCAAATCAAAGCTACTAGATGCTCCCATGGACAAGATCAATTTGTTTGGCTCTCCTGCACAACAGGTGCTGAAGAAGATGGAAGAGAAGGCAAAATCTGTCCAGACAGTGAAAGATTTCTTACAGGTCCAACCTCCAAGGTTTAGCAGGAATTGGCCCTCCAAGAATTGGTCCTTTCCAGACACCTCCAGAGCTCAGAGAGGCAGGAATAGGCGCTCAAGAGGCAGAGGTCAATCCAGAGGTGCCTGCGTCAGTGGCAGGCTAACAACCAGAGGTACAGCCACAGATACAGCCACCACCACTACAGGACAATCACAGTGACTTGGCTCTGGCACCGCCTACCAGGGAACAACTAGAAGCACCCTTAGGCGGGAAGCTAGCCTTATTTTCAGTAAACTGGCATTACATCACAGGAGACAAGTGGATTTTGCAGACAATAGACCAAGGTTACAGGTTTCACTTCCATACTCTACCAAGGAAGAGAGGAATGCCAAACCTACCTCCAAATCAAAAGGCAGAAGCTCTAAAACAAATAACTCGCTTACTAAGGATGAGAGCTGTAGAAAAGGTACCATCTATGGAGCAAGGACAGGGATTTTACTCCAGGCTCTTCCTGGTACCAAGAAAAGAAAACCAGTGGAGACCTATTCTCGACCTGTCCGCTTTAAACACATTCCTCATTGTCCCAAAATTCAAAATGCTGACCCTACAGCAGCTTCTTCCCATGTTGGGCAAGGAGTCTTGGCTGGTAACCCTACATCTCAAGGAGGCATACCTGCACGTCCCATGCGACCAAATGGCAGAAGATACCTCAGATTCCTTGCAGGATCAGAGCATTATCAATTCTCAGCACTGCCCTTTGGCTTATCTACTGCCCAGAGTGTTCACGAAATGCCTGGCATCAGTAATTGCTCATTGCAGGCTTCAGGAATCCAAATCTACCCTTACCTGGGCGACTGCCTGTTACAAGCGGACAACAAAAACAAGCTAACAGAAGACTTGAAAAGGGTCATTTTATCTACTGCAAGCCCTGGGATACACAGTCTATATAAAAAGTCAAGGCTGATACCATCCCAAAGGATAACCTTTTGGGTGCAGAGCTGGACACATCAAAACAAATGGCATTCCTAACAGTAGAAAAGAGGAGCAACTGCCTCTCTACTTCTTGGCATTAACAAAGCAGAACCAGCTAACAGCAAGAAAAGTCCTGCAAGCCTTGGGCTTCATGGCATCCTGCATAATATTGGTTCCACATGCCAGACTGCATATGAGAAAGTGGTACCTAAGGAATTTATGGTCTCAGCACAAGCACAGCCTAGAAACCCAAATTCCAATAATCCCATGCCTGAAACAAGAATTCCAGTGGTGGGCTCAGGCCTGTCAATCAAACAAAGGACTGCCCTTCCACAGCACTCCAACCAAGCCAGACAATCACAACGCCTCAGACCTCGGTTGGGCATGCTGGACAAGTGCATACAAGGCTTATGGGCTCAAGACCAGCTGCACCTACACATAAATCAAAAGGAAATGCTGGCAGTAAAACTGGCAATTCAGACATTCAGACCATTTCTTCGACAAGGTCAACTGTTAAGGACAGACAACACCACAGTTATGTGGTACATCAACAAACAGGGAGGCACACATTCTCTATGCCGGATGGCAATGGACCTCTGGAATGTGGCCCTGAGCTTCAACATTCAGTTGCAAGCAATTTTGTGCCAGGAAAAGAAAACATTCTAGCAGACATACTAAGCAGAACTACCACGGATGCCCACGAATGGATGCTGCATCCGGACATCTTCAAAACCATTACAAGAAAATGGCGACTACCAGAAATAGACTTATTTGCATCCCCACAATCACCAACTGAAGAAATTCTGCACAAGGACGCACCACCCACTTGCTTGGAAAGTGGACTCCCTATCTTTCAATTGGAAAACCTGACAGCATATGCATTCCCACCACTTCCTTTGATGCACAAGGTGCTATTGAAATCAAAGAGGACCGTCCAAGGATCATCCTGATAGCTCCGGACTGGCCAAGGCAACATTGGTACCCATTACTGAGGAGCATGTCTTGGGAACAAATATGGACTCTACCTCTAGTTCCCTTACTGTTAACACAGAACAACTACAACACCCTGCATCCAAACCTGAAAACACTGCAGCTGACTGCCTGGAACATTGCATAAGACCAAATAACCCAAATTTATCCCAAAGGGTTAAAGACATTATCTTGGAGGCTCGCAGACCCTCAACAAGAAAAAAATATTCAGCAAATGGAAAAGATATCACATTTGGAGTACTGCAAAGGGAGAAAATGTGTCAATGGTAAACATAGCCAACATCCTGGAATACTTGGCAGAGCTCTTCCACAACGGCCTGTCCTATTCTTCCATTAAGATTCATGCATCAGCTATTTCAGCAGAATACAACTTGGATCCTCCAGTCTTCTCGCATCCTCTGCTCAGGCAGTTTCTAAGAGGAATTAAAAATGTAAAACCACCTAGGAAGCCACCATTGCCAGCGTGGGACTTGAACTTTGTGCTAGAAAAGTTGACCCTCCCTCCTTTCGAACCAGCAGCAACAGCAGACTTACAATACTTATGGAAAACTGCTTTCCTGCTTGCAATCACTTCAGCAAGAAGGGTATCTGAGCTACAGGCATTAATGGCAGTACAGCCCTTCCTGATCTTCCATCAAGATAGTGTCCATGAGAACAAATCCTACTTTTATGCCAAAGGTGGTCTCCAGGGTATCTTTAAATCAAGCTATTCATCTACCTACATTCTTCCCCAACCCACAGAACAGGGGGGAAAGACTGTTGCATACCTTGGATGTACATAGACAACTACGCTACTACCTGGACACTGGTAGCATATGCAACAGGAATGGAAGGAAAAGCAATTTCAGAACAGACAATCTCTAAGTGGATAGGAAATTGCATTAGATTTTGTTACTCCTACCATGGGAAGAAAACTCCAGAAAACATCAGGCCTCACTCTACAAGGGCAACAGCCACTACCACAGCTTTTCTCACGGTGGCTACCAAAGACATTTTAGAGGCTGCTACTTGGAGCTCCGTGCATACATTTGCCAAGCATTATAATTTACCTTTATACTCCAGATCCCGAGCAGGTTTTGCCACTGCTGTTTTGCAAGGGATCTTAACTACACCATAATCTTATTTCTCCTCCTCCCCCAGTTTGGCTATGGTATTCTACCCATTTGTAAGGACTGCAGATGCATCCTTGAAGGACATAGTACAGTTTTGTACCTACCATAAATGTAGATGTCCGATAGGCATGCATCTGCAGTCAGGATTTCCTCCTTCCCTCTGTGGTACTCCTAGGTATTTGCCCATCTTGTAGCTAGCTGGGAATCTATTATGGTGTATTTGTTTGTATATATGTACATACATGCTTATTTTTTGTTTGCTCTCTACTATTTGGAACCATTTGCATTTATCCAAATTTAGCCTTCCTAGAGGGCTCCTGGCATCTGGGGCAAGAAACACTGAGGAAAATGGCGTCGGCTGATGCCTTTATACCCGAAGAACTGCAGCTATGACGTCGGGTGAAGTGCGACACCAGCCGAGGCCAGACCCAGACTTTGGAATCCGGCCGACCGAAGGGCTGCCTGACGACAGGACAACCCATTTGTAAGGACTGCAGATGCATGCCTATCGGACATCTACATTTATGGTAGGTACAAAACTGTACTTTAGTGTTTTTTTGTCCTGATGCATATTCCCTGTATGTGGCCAAGTTGGATTGAAGATACTGGAGTCCCTGCATGTGGGTGACCTTTGATTATCCACTAAACAGTCAAAGAATAGTTGTATATGGCCAAACAATTGTATTGTGCCATAGTCAAACTTTATAGTCAAGTAAACATGTTTTCTTTACTAATAAAAAAATCGAATCCATTTTAGAGAATGTACCAAATGTATATGAAAGATTGGTACATAATGACTCGTTTTCATATGGAAATTGATATTGATCATTCCCATTATTGTTTTGAAACCTTCTCTAATCATAAACCTACCAACGGATTGATCATATTGGGCTATTGGGCAGAGTAATAAATCTGTACTAATGGGCAGTCCCTGTTAAAGGGTAACATGAGATAAAAACATTCTCTCTGCAGACTTCAAATATGAGGTGCTGTTTTGTATCTAGGTTCGTCTCTTGCAATATATAAAGTCGTAGAAGAAAGCAGCTCAATTAGAGAATCCTATCCTAAAGAAACTTATAAAAGTAGCTTCACTAGAGAATCATATCCCCGAAGAGCAAGAGTAATTCTCCCATCTAGTTTCATAATAATAGTTATACACCTGCCATATTGCCGTATGTTAGAATAGTAAAAGAATTGCTGTTTGCCTTTATAATGTTGAGCAAACTCTTAAAAAAAATGTACAAGTGGATCCCAAGGAGAAGGCTAGAGCAACCATCGTGTATTCAGATTAACTTTAATAGATGTAGAACCATGGGTTTAGTGACCACCATCCTGCTAAATAAAATAAAAAGAAACAGAAATATTCATGACATTGTCTCTATTCCTCCCGACCCAAGCTAAAGTTCTCAGTCATGAGTGAGTTCAGAGTTAAAATCCACGTACAAACATAGAGCACTTGGGAGATTATGCCTAATTTGTCTGAGCGACAGTTGAAAATAACTGCATGGGAGAAAATGAGTGGTGTTACACTTAAGCTGTTGATAAAAGGACATACCATAAGTTTATAGGTATATTATAAATGTAAGTTTAGGCTTATGAGCCTTCACCAGAAGTCTGGTATCTTTTAATTAATTGCCCAAACTGCCTTTTACCATTGTAGCATGTCTATTTTAATTAAGGTGTATGGGTCAGTCTGCCTTCTGTTAGCTATGGCAGGAGTTATGGAGTTGTTTTAATCAGAATTTTCCAGCATTGTGGGTGTTGGAGCAGATCCTAGATGATGAGTCCTGAAGAGTTGTAGACTCTTCAGAAGAATCGAACATATGGGGCCACCAGGTAGCCACACCTTTGAGCTAACTGGATAGAGGAGATTGTATTTCCATTTATTCTTTTTTCAGAGATGCACTGCTTGTCTGAACGCTGCCTTGTCTGTCCTGGTCTCAAGCGAGTAATTAATATCTGCCCAGACATATTGAGTCCCATTAACTACAAAGATTTTCACCGAGTCCAGAAGGCTGAAAGGATTCTTTCTTTTAAGGAAAAACATGCAAAATGGACCACATTGGGTGTCTGATCTTTTGTACTGTAGGAATAAAAACTGTGCTTGTTCAGTCAACACATCTTGATATGGGATCCTGAACACTCCACAAACTTATTTTTCAAGTAAGGAACACATTCCTTCATTTCCTTTTCCAGGATCTAGATAAATATTCTTTTGTCAGGTTCTGTCCTCCTAGTCTATCAACTAAGTATATTCAGGTCGGGTCTGTGTAGCTTCTAACAGCCCCTTTAACAGGGCCAGCTCTGACGTATGCATTAATGACCTGGTCCAAATCTGTTAATCATAGCCTTCATTTTATTATATGTTGTTGCCATATACTCCAAACAATGAGAAATTCAGTTTTTATGTATGCCTTCCATCTCTGTATCACTTGCAGTTGCTGATGTCATGAGGTAAATGCAGTCTCAGCAGGAGTAACTGGTTCTGGGAGATGTGTTTTGCTGTCCTTTATGCTTCTGTGTTTTCCTTGTCATTTAGAACAGTTTCCTACACTTCTGTGGTGTAAATAAAACTCATCAAACATTTAAAGGACAAATGCTAGTATTTAAGTAAGTTTCTTCGGTCAGAGAGAGGAAGTTCACAAAAAAAGTATGCTAACACCATTGGCCTTTAGTGAAGGTCACAATTTGCAGCCTTTTATATACAGATTGATTTTGAATGGCTAACTTTGTTTATGAAAAAGAAAATTATTTCATTTCCTTGTCTTTGTGACTGAATTTTGTGATTTATGGAGAGAGCGAGTGTAGTTGTATTATCAGAAGTGTCACTTTGATAGGAAGCTGGTTCTGACATGAATTTAAATTTGCTCTATTACTGTACATTGATACTGAGGTGAGTGGATTAATTTTTCAGTTTCTTAAAATGTTTGATTTGCAGCAACTAGTATTATTTTGCACAACTGTTATCCACTTTGTCTCAGTAGGTAATAAGTATTCAGTGTCGTCCTACTTATTGCATTGTTTTGATCAGCCAGGTACGCCTCTGTTGGCTTTGATGGGAATCCGATTTGAAGGAATTGTTCTAGCATGTCTTTTGCCATTGCTGCTTACCATGGTAAGTAGAAACCTATTTTTGTGTGGTTAGTTGATGGGTGATCTGTGTTTAGGGGGTATATTTTGTGTGTGTGGGGGCAAAGAATTCTGTGCCTCTAGAACTAGATTACACAACAAGGGAACTGTGTGTTACAGTGTTTCTCTGTGCTGCATGTTTGTTTATTTTGTGTGGGAAGACCTGTATGTCACTGTTTGAAGGTGCTGCAGTTAAGACCATCACTGCAGATATGTAATGATACAACATAACTTATTTCATATGTTCATAGATTCACGCTATTGATCTTTGAGGATCTTTAGAAGCCTAGCCATACAATCCCATGAAGTTTTAACCCGTAAGTGCAAATAACCCTAAGACGAGCAGAACATACAGATGTTGCCTCAGTCTGTGAGGGACAAGGGTACTAAACCAATGGTGAATTTTACAGTTCCTTCTTCTAGATTGTTTGAATACTGTAAGAGAAGTACTTTGCTTTATGTGGACAGAAGGACAATTCCAAATATGTGATATTCTCTGCAGTCTGTATTTATCACTCCAACATGTTCTGTTTATATTGCAAAAGAGATTTAGATACCTCAAGTGACAGTTTGTCCCCATTAGGCTTGTGAATGTACAGTAGGTCTGACAAGATGGGGCCTGTTGAGGCAAATTGGTACAAGAGGCAGATATGGCCTTTAAGTAGCCGGTATGACACCAAGATGGACAATACTTTGAGACAGTCTGCATAGTTTTGATGATTTGTCCCTTGATTTTCTTTGTAAGAAAACCTTATGGGCATTAGAGTTGTCAAATGTTTACCAAAGGGGGCATTATGTTCTGTGATTGGCATGATGAGTGCAGACTACAGTGGAATGATCATGTCCTTTGTCTTGGATGCCATTCCCTTAGTAACAGGTTGTGCAGTCAGAAAGCACTTAGTTACAAGAGTAGATATATTGTGATTGAAGGACAGTTTGTCGACATAGGTTCACAGGTCCTTAAATACTGGGTAGTTTTTCTAGTGTGTATGCTATTAGTATGATAGTTGCAAGGGACTTCTTGCTGTAGAATACTGTTATATATTTCTTGGAGTTTAGTTTGTCCATGGCTTTGACCCAAGTCATCTGCAAATTTGGTCAGCCATGAACCCTTTACAGTAGCTTTGACTTCCGAGAAGTAAGTGCCAAAGAGGGGGCATCCCAAGGACTGAACTCTGAATTGCTACACTAGCGATATGTCTTTTGGACCACTATAATTTCCTGGGTACAGTTTGTAACCCAATTTGCAATCTAGTAAAGTACATTGGGATTAATGTTTAGCTGAGAGTTTATCTACGTTGCCAGTGTGTGGGATGGTGTCTGACACCATTTATTTAAGTTTGCATGATTTACACGTTTTTAGAAAATGGTGATGCCTCCCCATTTCCATTCC
>NC_056738.1:548306583-548309083 GCF_019279795.1 Protopterus annectens | reverse complement strand
AAAAACTTTAAACACATCTTTGGACAACTAAGGGAATGTTTGAAAAAGAGCTGGGAATTCCTGAGAAATATTAAAAAAGAATACTATGTACTAACAAACTTTTTGGTTACTATTGATGTGGTCGAGCTATTCCCCAGCATCCCGCACGAGGTTGGATTAGAATGGTCTAAGGAGATTTTAGTGACACACTCCGAGTTTAGTACTAACACTATAAATTTGCTAGTAGAATTTATGGAAATCATTTTAAATAATAATTTTATTTATTTTAATGGTGAAATTTTTAAACAGAGAAAAGGGGCTGCTATGGGCACACCTTGTGCTTCGGCATACGCGAACATTGTTTTGTACTTTTGGGAAACTAAATACATTTTTTCAACTTCATGGGCAAGCAAAATTACACACTACCAAAGGTTTCTGGATGACATATGTATCCTCTGGAAAGGTAATCTAGAAGAACTTAATGGGTTTCTCAAATATATTAACAGTACTACACAATTCTTGAAATTTACTTTCAAGGTCAGTGACTATACACTTAATTATTTAGATGTCCAGTTAACTAAAAATAAGGAAGGTGTGATATGTTCCAATCTATATATAGAAAAAGTTCATTCTCAAATGCAAATCTCCATTTTAGTAGTGGATACCCATATTCCCAAAAGAAAGGAATACTTAAAGGACAATTTATTAGGGCTTCAAGAATGTGCAGCACTGATAGACTATTTGACCAAGAAACAAAACTCTTAACTAATCTTTTCTTAGAAAAGGGATACCCAAAACAATTAATTGATATGATGTTACAAGAAGTTATTAGCAACAGGGGAACGAAATATTCCCCGCTGCTTGGTATTGATGAAGACCATTCACCTAGAAACCAGAAGGTTCAGTTAGAAGCACAAGGTTTGTTTATACATACATTTAACAATGATTCTTGTAGGATAAAAAAACACTGTGTTAAAGTACTGGCCAATTTTAAATCTGCATGAAGATACGAATAGATTTTTACCTGAACAACCATTTTTTGTAAACGCAAGAGCTATGAACCTTGAAGATATCTTTGAGAGGCAGCACAAAAACACTACGACCTTAAAAAATTCTAAAGCGGGTACGTACAAGTGTAACGCTTGTAAACAATGCCCATACATTATGAACAATAGTAGTTATTACATTCCATCAAGGAATTTTAAAGTCAAGTCTGAATGTTATTTTAACTGTGCATCTAAGGGCATTGTTTATTTAGGAATTTGTCAGTTTTGCTCAAGTTTTTACATAGGCAAAACAGAGAGAACTTTACGCAAAAGGATTTATGAGCACTTATATGATGTCCAAAAAAGAAAAGAATCTAACGCCTTTTTCAAACATTCCCTTAGTTGTCCAAAGATGTGTTTAAAGTGTTTGATTTTGGAAAGTTTACCAGTTAACCCGAGAGGAGGTGACTGGGAAGCCAGTTTAGAATATAAAGAATTCATTTGGCAACTAAGGTTGAATGCTTCGAAGCCACCAGGCTTAAATGATACTATTAGTATTAGCAGTGTTTAAAACAAAGGCGAGCAAGGTTATGATTAATTTAAACATGTTTGATATGTACACACTACCAGCACTGTGACCTAGGATTGGCCTACTTTAATTCTCAGCAACCCTGATTAATGTCTGTTATATTTGAATTTACCTATTCACACATCAACTGTAAATTTAGTATTGATAAGGTTTTTAACAAATGATATGTAATATACCTATCGATATTTATATCTATATTTATATTTATAATTATTTTATATTACAAATGATTAATTTTATAAGTGGGTAATACAATACATTTATTATATAAGGTCTCTAAATTTACAGTATAAATAGTTCTACATTATTTTTCTATTTATGCATATATATATATATATATATATATATATATATATTTATTTATATGTATTTATGTATATTTATTTGACAGTCTTAAACTCATTGCTATTTAACTATATTTATATTTATATTTTTAGTAAAAACATATTATATTCCTATACTACATTTACCATTTGTTTTAACAACAATGAATGACAATGTGTAGAGCTCTTTAGGTATTTTAATCAAGTTTTTATTCACACATTTCCATAAGTTCTAGCAAATATATTTTATTATAATTAATATTCTTAGTGCTACATTTTTTATGACTGCAGTAGCACCTAAGAACAGTTTTTAAACTCCTGAAAGAGTGAACAAATACAGTAATATTTATTCAGGCTACATTATATAACTGTTGATGTATTGAAGGCTCAGTATAGATGTTTAAAAATAGTTTTTGTTGGGTATTGGCAGGCAAAAGAAATTTCGTTCTTTTTTCTATAATTGCTTCATTAAGGTAACTAAGTGATAAGGTTTTCAATTGAAATGTAATTAAGAGTTAATTACTTAGGCTATTTATAGAGAGGTACTTTTGTTGTGTGATTATCTTGAAAAAGCCTGGCATAGCTCAGGCGAAAGCGCTTGGTTGATATCACATTTTACATTG